>NC_043985.1:23066877-23334377 GCF_902150065.1 Myripristis murdjan
TTTTGTCCTTTCCTCTCCTCCTCTCTTCTCCTCTCATGGTTTGTCTACTTCTCTCCTTCCCTTTAATGTTTTGTCCTCTCCTCTTTGCTCCTTTCCTTTCCTTTCCTTTCCTTTCCTTTCCTTTCCTTTCCTTTCCTCCTATCTGCTCCTGTTTTGTCCTCCTTTTTCCTCCCCTTTCTCTCCTCTCCTCTCCTGTTGTGTCCTCTTCTCTCCTTTCACATTTTGTCCTTTCCTCTCCTCCTCTCTTCTCTCGTTTTGTCCACTTCTTTCCTTCCCTTTAATGTTTTGTCCTCTCCTCTTTGCTCCTTTCCTTTCCTTTCCTTTCCTCCTATATGCTCCTGTTTTGTCCTCCTCATTCCTCTCCTCTCTTCTCCCTTCCTTTCCTTTAATCTCCCGTTTTCTTCTCTCCTTTTCCTGTTTTGTCCTCCCCTTTGCTCCTCTCGCCTCCCTCTGAATTCGGGCCTTCTGCTCAATGGTTGAGGCTCCGGCGTGAATAACAGCAGCACTTCCCCTTTTCTCCTGGCTGCAGGGCTCCTTCCTCTCTCAATGACCCCTTCCTCATTTCTCTAATCAGCGTACTTGTCGAGGAGCATCTTGTCTTTGTCTGTCAGATACACAAAGGAGATATAAATAGTGCCTCTTTTTGGGGAGCCTCATGCTTTCTCGATCTGTCTGCTTCATCATTTCTTTGCCCTGTCATTTCCTCGCTATCTCTTTTTCAATCTCCTGCCACTCGTTCAACAGTCTCTCACTTCTCATAGGATACATTCCTGTTTTTTATATATATATATTTTTTACTTTTTTTTTTTTTTTACCCACCGATCTATTCTTAAGTGTGCGGCTCCCTAGATGCAGCTGAGTCTAGCCTCTCTGATACAAAGATGATGCAAACAGCAAAAGAGAAAGAGGAAAAAAAAACAATCTGAGGCAAAGCAATCTCTTTTCTCTCTCTGTCTCTGTTTGTTTCTGTCCCTGCCTCTGACTTCTGCCCACAGGTTTTTGTCAGTTCTGCGTGTTCAGCCTCGCTGGATGGATACAGAGGGTCGTGTCAGGCGGTTGACAGACGCCGCCATAGTTCCTCTTCCTCCTCCTCCTCCTCCTCCTCCTCTGCCCCGAGGCTGGCTCTGCTCACCAGGTGCCGACACCGCGGTGGCTAGACCACAACCATCTGAACAAACACAGCACAAGCAGCGACTACACACACACACACACACACACACACACTTGTGCACAAACGTATACAAAGCCACACAGACTCACAAATGCACATACACTCGCCTCTCAGGCAGGTGTTAGATAAGTATAAAGTGTGTGACGTGTAATTGAGGTGCGCTATGAAGAAAGACCTGCATAACAACTGCAACAGGCGTAAACAATAACATAAGAGTAAATAGTCATGGGTAATCTTGAGATGGGGTTGTTATAGTTTGCCTGTGACACAGTTGCACAGACTAAACCTGAGCAACGAGGAATCCAGCATCAGTGTGTGAGTCGTCGCTGTCGTCACCTCACAGCCCCTCCGTGTGACTGGTGCACATGACTTTCCCATCATACGCTGCTTTTAATGCTACAGTAAAAAAAAAAAAAAGGGGGGTTTTGGCTTAGTTTGTGTCTTTATATGGTCCCACTCTCAGTGATCCTGGAAGAAATTTTTATTTTTACAACACCATAAAAAAAAAAAAACTGCACAACAAAACCATAAACAATTTCCAGTTGGAATATTACAGGAATATGATATCGATGCCAAAGAAGATAAAAAAAAGCACTATAAAGCGTGATAAGGCTGTTATAAACACACCACTGGGAAATGCACTATGTTACAGGGATATTTCAGTATTTTAGCCAAGTTTTTCCTCAACACTGGGCTATAAAATGAAGCAGAACATGAATAAATTACATTTTTATTTAAAAATACAAAAAAAAAAGAAAAAAGTGTAGGACTTTAATGTAAAGCCGTAGATCCTATCAACAGAGCAGCCTGCGCTTACAGTATCCATATGAGAGGGAGGTAATTAAAGAGATTGGAGGTTTACTCAGTAACCCCTGCTGAGCAGCTGGTCTATGGCAGGTCAGGAGCAGCACATGGTGCATGGAGCCGTGTGTGTGTGTCTGTCTGTGTGTGTGTGTGTGCTGAACCCCACCTGCGGGCTGTGTACACACACAAAGCGACGTGATCCGCTTGACTGCTGCTAATGCGCCCGGCGGCATCTATCTCAGCCAAACAATACAGGCGCTGTTAAAGGTCCCGGATAAAAGCATGACTCCCCTAACAGCCATGGGTGCTGCCACAACAACCATCAGAGGGTGACACGACTTCTTTAAAGCAGGCTCACCTCTGTCTTCCTGCCCGTTAAGTTTACCAGGAGCAAACAGGAGGAGTGTGTTTGATTACTGACTAGTTTGACAGGTATGATAACACACACACATTGGCACACACATAGACACACACACATCTTTGCGGCTTCATCAGGCGAGACAAAACACTTCCAGTTGCGTCAAGCGACCCAGAGTTAGCCAAGCGAAATCCGGAAATGAGCCTCCGCTGCCTTCAAAATAAGACGCTTGGTCGCGAATTGATTTTGTGAAATATAATCCGTATTTTCACATCTGTCGCCATATTTACCCGTAAACATGTCGGCTATTTTAATTTTACTATGCTGTAGTTCCAAATTTTAAAAAACGACATACATCAGTACATGTTTTATTTTGAGAGTGGCCTACTGACCGGAAGTTGTTTTTGTTTCCCATCGCGCGGGGCTTGACAGTGGCAACATTTGTGGTGATTAAAGCAGAACCAGTTTGACTGTGTCTGGCGACTGCTAACTAATTCAATCACAATGCACTGTGGGGGTGGAGGAGTGCAATTAGTCTGACAACAGACTGTCATCGGTGTGTTACAGTGTCGACAGAAAAAACTATAGAAAATGTCTAAATAGAAGATAATAAGCTGGATACAATGTCGCGACAAGGCTAAAGGTCCCACTAAGTAGTGACAACACTGTGAATAAAAATACTAGAAAGTACAAATAAGGTCAGTAGAAACTTCCTGGATAACACGCATATCAGACATTTAAATGTCATTAAGCAGGCCAGATATAATCAGTGTAAACTGACTATTGAGTACTACAAGCGTACAATTAGTCCCTGTGGGAATAATGGAAGTAACACGGTGATTTTTTAATTTCTGCAAAAGGACCCGTCATCGAAACAAGCGCACCCGGTGTTAACTTTAAAAGGCAGGAGCAAACTCCTGTGGGCTACATTAACCAAAGAGGCCACATCAGCTCATTCACCCACTTTAGACTACAACAAAGCAAAAAACAAACACGGTGTCCTGCATATTAAATAAATAAATAAATAAATAAGAAGAAAACAGAAAGGCTTACCGCGTCACCAGAGAGAGGACGATCCTCGATATTTTTTGCGCATCCTCGTGTGGGATGAATTTTTGCTCTGCCCCCCCCCCAAAAAGAAAGATATGCTGTGATATTCTCAGTGCTAACACAACACGGTGCGATGTGAGGACGTGGGAAGGGGAAGGACAGCACGTAAACTCTGTCCTCAGAGAGAGAGAGAGAGAGAGAGAGAGAGAGAGAGAGAGAGAGAGAGGCGGGGTGTGAGGAGGGGGGGGAGGAGGGCCAGCACCTGCTCCACTGACGCTCCCTGGAGAGAGAGAGAGAGAGAGAGAGAGAGAGAGAGAGAGAGAGAGAGAGAGAGAGAGATGAGGGGATGGAGGGATGAGGGGATGTGGCCCCAGACTGATCCTAATGAGGGTGGAGGAGTGTGCAGGACTCGGCAGCGCACAACCTTGTCATGTTTACTGTCCACCGGAGACAGTCCGCTCCCCACAAGTCAGGACTTTTTCTGCAACGTGACTTTATTAAGCGGCGGCGAGAGGAAGGAGGAGGCATGGCCGCTGGGAGGGCGCGAGATATTGGCCTAACGTTTAACAGCCTACTATGACTAATGATCAATAAGCATAAGGCAAAGACTAATAAAGAAAAATAAAAATAAGAATAAAAATGAACTGAATGAGATGATGATGATGATGATAACTGTAGCCTTAGACTTTTAGTTGTATTAAACAGTGATAAAACAGTAGTTATATGATTTTAAAAAATTATAATAATAAAACCTGTTTATTTATTTTTGTTTGTTTGTTTGTTTGTTGGAGTTTTCCTAATCCTTCTTCATAAATGAAAAACTTGACATGGCTAGTGTTTCAGTTGTCTTGTGTTTCAAGTTATTCAGATTGCATGAAAACTAACAACAAAATAAAGCTTTTATTTGTGAAATCTTAAATACCTGTTTTAACATTCATTTGCCATCATATGCCATGAGCTCATTTAACATCGATAATGCCTGCCTCATTTAGCTAAATATTTCAACCTCTCCCCTGGGTCTCTCTCTGTCTCTCTCTCTCTCTCTCCCTCCTTTCCTTTGTGGCTCATCCCTCCCTCTCCCCATCCCTCTCTCCATGTCTCCCAAGCAGCTGCTCCACTTTGAAGCTATTTAACAGCTGTTTTGCATCGATTTGTGCTCCTGACTGCAGATTTTACCTTGTCCATCCTCCTCCTCCCTCCCTCCTCTCACTCTTTCGCTTCTCGCTCTCGCTCTCCCTCTTTCTCCTGGGTTTCTAAGAAAGGATGCCAGACACAGTAGCAGCATGCAGCCTTGATGTTTTCCCTCAATGAATAGACTGTCTACTTCAAATCTTTCCCTGAGATCCATTCACCAATGAAAGACTCAAACGTAAGATGCATAAACACATACAGGCGCATGCACGCACACACACACACACACATGCACACACACACACATGCACGCAGCTTAACGGCTCCCCACTTTTCTCTCTATGGAAACAACAAGTATTGAAGGAAGTAATGAAAGAGAAAAGAATAAAAAGTGAGGCTCCCCTGTAATCCCCAAATCCCTCTCTCTTGTACTCAAACCTACACAAGAGAAAAGAGGGGGAGTGAACGAGAGTTCTCTGTGTGTGTGTGTGGGTATGTATGTGTGTGTGTGTGTGTGTGTGTGTGTGTGTCTGCAGAGACTAGCGTAGCCTGACATGATTTATGGTTTGGCTGTGCACTGCAGGCAGACACACTCAGTTTTCTCCGAGGTGGGTGTCTAACCTTCTCCATCCTGTGTGACCTGTACAGGTTGTATGGCTGTGTGTGTGTGTGTGTGTGTGTGTGTGCACGTGCTTGTGGCTCTATGTGTATGTATCCATCTGCGTGTAAATGTGTGTGTGGTGGGGAGAGGGGCGCAGAGAGATATAGATAAACTATATAGCAATCACATGTGCTTACACTTGTGTGTGTGTGTGTGCATCTGTGTGCATATCTGAGTGTGTGTGTGACAGAGACCGAGAGAGAGAAAGAGAGACAGAGAGATTAACGGTATTATCATGTCCACAGGAGCTTGTGTGTGTGTGTGTACAGGTGTGTGAAAGAGGAAGATAAACCATGTGATCATACTATATGCGTGCACATTCATGTATTTGTGAGTCTGCAGTGTGGTGTGTGGTGTGTGGTGTGTGGTGTGTGGCGTGTGTGTGTGGCATGCTCAGGCAGTGCAAGGGTCAAAGCACACAGCGCAGTGTATTCTCTGTGTGGGTTATACAGGGCGGTGGACTGTAGGATCCCCCATTAAGCAGCGTGTAAAAGAGGCCAAGCACAGAGGCCATTATGAACTCCGGCAGTAATAGCTCCAGGAATCTTACTGCCTCTGGAGACCTGGTCATTAGCCTATTCCTCTCTCATAAAGCCCTCTATCCATCACACACACACACCCACACGCGCACACACACACACACACACACACATTTGTATGCAGAGACAGGCGCACACACACACAAATGCACACACAGTTTCTTCGTCCTTCTCTCTCTCTCTCTCTGTCTATTCATCTCTCTGCTTCAGAGGAGGACAGGAATAGAGGAATGCATAGGAATATAATTGATTTGGCAAACAGCAGTGAGTGAGCGTAGTCAAAGCTTCTCTCTCCTCCTCTCCTCTTTCCTTCTTCTTTCTTCAATGCCTTTCTCTCTCTCTCTCTCTCTCTCTCCCTCACTTATTTCTCATGCTCTGGCTACCGCTGTTATCTCACAACAAGAACAATGCACTAAGACATCCACAGATGTCTTTGAAAATAGAGCATAATGCGCGCAGATGTGCACGCTCGCACACACAAAAAAAAACACACACACATAGACACAGACACACACTCATACACAAAAACAACAAGCACGCACCCGCACACAGATGCTCATTTACAAAAGCAGCGAGGCATAATATCAGCCATGAACCCAAACCCCTGATTATTTAAATGTATTCCTCCTTCCCCATCCAGTGAAACTGAGATGCTGTAGCAGCCTGTTAGCTCTGGTCAGGTAGGAGATTACAAACAGTCAGTAACACCGCCACATACAATGACAATACATGGTCGGACAAGAATTGCCAACTCAACCAGCCTCTGAGCGTTTTGCACACACACACACACACACACACACACACACACACATACATATCTGGATTCAGGAGCTCCGTAGCAAGATTTATTGGCAATTCAGACAGTGAAAACAAACCACAGAGACAAGGAGACGAGTACTCTCTCTTTCCTCAGGCGATTGCACACAAATTCACACAGAGAACTGTATTCGCATTGAAAATGCACACTAATGCACGCGCACGCACACACGCACGCACACACACACACAGACACAGAAGAAAACAGGGAGACTCTGCTCAATATCACCAAAGTGCATACATGTACACATAATGACTTTCACTTCTGCACATACTCGCACACTCAAAGTACATGGAGTAGCCAAAGAAAGTGTACTTGCAGACGTGCGCATGCGTGCCCACACACACACATACATACACATACACACACACACACACACATATACACAAAGTACATTGTGTACCAGCACACATAAAGCAGAGGGAGTCCAGAGAGAAGAGATACCTGGGGATGGAGACACATTGGCAAAGGTAGTGCTGGAGTCAGTCACTCTGTCCTCAGGCAAAACACACACACACACACACACACGCAGAGAAACACACACTGACACACAGAGATGCACAAACACACACACACACACACAAACACAGTGCTGTAAAGATAAGCGCTAATCCTGTTTATTACCCCCTCCCTCTCTGCACTCTCCCTCTTTTTCATTTTATCGCTCTCTCCCTCTCGTTTTCTCTCTCTCTCTCTCTCTTTCCTCTTCTCTTATTCTTCCTGTCTCTCCTCCTCAAGCCTGTTTTCATCTGTTCACACACACACACACACACAAACACACACGCGCGCACGCACACACACACATTGTCAGTTTACTCCTGTGATGTTTGTTGGCCTGGGGCTGAGACGAGGAAACAGGGAGGGGAGTGTTGATGTGAGCTGCTCTCTTCCAGCTCCAGCTCTGTTCACGTCCTGCAGAGAGAATTACCTTCCCTTTGTCTGTGTGAAGGGGCTGCTGCCTTTACCATCTGTGCAGTGGATACAATGGCACCGTCTCTGAGACAGCCGTGTGTGTGTGTGTGCGCGCGCATGCATGTGAGTGTGTGTGTGTGTGTGTGTGCTCTTGTATTTTTATACTTGGAAATCCTCCAAAAATGAAGATATTTTGAAGGACTTCACTACTTTAGGGCACTTTGTTCGTGTTAGGATTTAGGCTAAGGATTAACCCTTTGGAACCCTTTGAGTAAATTGGCTTGATTTCTTTCAAAACACGGGGACATAAGGCGATGAGGAGCTTAACAAGAAATGACCTGAAAATTTGCAGGAAATTTTGTCACAAGTTACAGGAAAATGACCAAGAAATTAGTATTTAAAAAAAAGAAGAAAAGAAACAAAAGAAAATAACAATGAAACTGAAAAAAAAAAATCCACACACACAAAAAAGGGAACAAATAACCAGAAAACTATATTTTTATTCATTATAATTCTAATGTATTGTAAAATTACATTACAGGATGATTTATTAAAGTCTTTTTTTTTTCAGGAATTTTTGGTTCTTTAACTTGTTTGTTTTAGTTGTTTTGTTTTTGCTTTTCGTTTTCTAGTCATTTTCTTGTAATGTTTTACTGATTTCTTGCTCATTTTTGGCTCATTTCTTGTTAAGTTGCTCATTGCCTATTTCCCATGTTTTTTTTAATTTTATTTATTTATTTATTTATTTATTTTTTTTTTCAAATGATTCTCTTCAAGTTTCGAAGAGTTTAGGCTGTTAATTAATCCACAATTATCCTATGACAAACGTGTGTTGGTGTGCACTTGTATTTTTAGATACATTTGAGATATTTCCTGGGACTACTTCATGTTTTGCTTTTGTTTTTTGCTTCTTTAAGCTGTTTTTTTTTTCACATTAGGACTTGGGTTTAGAGCTAGGTTGAAGTCAGGTTAAAGATTAAGGAATGAATATAATTAATTAAGGTTTGAGTGTGTGGGTGAGCTCTTGTATTTTTTTTTTTTTTTAAACTTGGAAAATTCTCCAAAATTATTATATTTTTGAAGGGCTGTGCTTCTTTAAAACCTGTAGGACTTTAGCGTTTAGCGTTCAAGTTTAGGATAAAGTTTATGTTGTGATGAAGATTAAGGTGAGGGTCAGGGGTAAATCATCAATGAGCTTTTTTTTTTTTTCAAGCTGAAACTGCTGATTGTGGTGCAACAAGACAAACAGAAAAACAAGAGGGCAGGTGTGACATGACGGAAGAGGCTGGAGTCTCATTGGTTATTTTGCACACATAATGATACGGAGAAACACACCTTACACCACACCCCTCATTCTTTTCTCTCCCTTTGCATTTCCTTTTTTGACTCCTCCTGCTCCTCCTCCTCTTCCTCCTCCCTCCTCCCCTCAGCCTCCGCTCTCCCCATATGGTCTTGCCTCCACCTCCCTCTCAAACTGTGCTCATTCCTTCATCCCTCAGTGCCTCCCTTCCTTCTCCCTCCTCCCATCCCTCTCTCTCTCTCTCTCTCTTCCTCCCCCCTCCGTGCCCTTCTCTGTCTTTCGCTCTCTCTCTCTCGTTATGTTTCTCCTTCTTCATCTCCTCCCCTACCCTCCTCCTCCCTCCTCCCCACTCTCTCTCTCTTTCTCTCTCTCCCTCTCTCTCTCTCTCTCTCTCGTACCCTCTCTCCAGATGGGTGGCAGAGAGGAGCAGCTTGCTATGGTCAGGCCAATTATTTACATAATTATGATCTCCCACTTAACCACATGATCCCTTACCTGGGCGTGGGCAATTAAAACCAGCATCATTATGCAGATTATGCAAATACAGTCAGAAGCGGAACAAGGTGGCGAGAGATCACACATGAGCAAACACGTGCCCTGTAACTGTATACGCCGTATGTGTGTGTGTGTGTGTGTGTGTGTGTGTGTGTGCTGGTGGTGGGTGTATGTCAGAGCATATGTGAGCGCCAGCAACAGAACGTGGGAACATATTTGACAGCTTCCTGGATTGTTTGCCCTTTTTTTTTTCCATCTTCTTTTAATTTAATACCACTATTTTTCTACAAAGCGTCTAAATGTCAGACAGTGATCTGTTTGCAAATGTAGCACGGTGATAAGCCGCTCGCTCGGTGCATTGCATGATGGGATGGTCGAGCGGAGGGCTGCATGAATCCCAGGATGAATTAAAGTGGGGCCACCTTTACCTGCAACACTCTAAGAACAACGACCGAGACCGAGAGAGAGGGGAGGAGGGGGTTAAAGAGAGTGCTGTCAGACACTGTGTGTGTGTGTGTGTGTGTGTGTGTGTGTGTGCAATAGGATGGGGGGGGTGTACATGTGCATGTTCAGTGAGAACCTGCTAACATGATGTGGCCAGGTGGCAGACAGAGCTGTGCCCACGGGCAATCAACAGGCTCTGCAGCGAAGCCACATCATCGATTGTATATGTGCGTGTGTGTGTGTGTGCGCGCGCGTGTGTGTGTGTGTGTGTGTGTGAAGAGAGTCGATCACACCTGGCTTGAGTGTTACAACACCTCACGTGCCAGGCATGCGCAAACACACACACAAACACACATCTGCATATGACGCATACATGCCCTATCTAACTGCTGGTTACCAGCTCTCTGGAGAGACCCCTCCCCGTATACACACACACACACACACACACACATAATATGCTCAGACACACACGCACACATACACACGTGCACACTAGCTAGCACATTCAATCAATTACGGTTTGACATGGTTCATGAACATGCAGATGGTGCAGGACCAGCAGGGGCAGAGGACCGAGTGTCTGAATACGCTCTCCTGTAACCTCCAGCCACACGCACACACACACACACACATACACACACACACACACACACACACACACACACATCCTTCTCCCACCTCCCTCTGCCCCTTTCTCCCTCCAGCCATCTTCTTCTCTCTTTATCATGCTCTCCCCCTTTACTCTGTTTGTTCAACTCAGTCCTATCTATGCCTATATTTGTCTGTGTTTCTGTGTTTCTGTGTGTGTGTGTGCATGTGTGTGTGTGTGTGTGTGTGTGCGTGTGTGTCTGCGTGTTAAGGGGTCCACCTCCCTGTAAGATATTAATACTGGCAAATTTTAGCTTCTGTATTTTCATTTGGCTAATCCTGCTGCCATCTGCTCCCCATCATACACTGAGCTGCTTATTACAGTTCTGCTGCATGTGTGTGTGCGTGTGTGCATGTGTTTGTGTGCATGGCTGTGTGTGTGTGTGTGTGTGAGTGTGAGTGTGTGTTTTTCATCTGTGCATGCAGGCATATAATACATGTATGTGCCTACATGCAATATATGTGCATATGTGTATTAGTGAGCTACCAGCAGCATACATTCCAGTCTCCCCGGTTCACTGGGTAGTGTGTGTGTGGGTGTGTAGGTGTTTGCATATGTGTGTGTGTGTGTGTGCGTAAATGCATTGTTTGTGTGCCTGTGTACTGGAAGTGAGACCTCACTTCAAAGCTCTCTGCTTGCTCTAAATGAATGTAATCACGTCACAGGGAAAGTATGTGTGCACGTGTGAGTGTGTTTGTGTGTGTTGCTGGGTCTGTGTGTGTGTTTGTGTGTGTGCTTTAAGTGAAACTGCTGTTAATTAACAGCTCATTAGTGACACCAGCTCTTTGACCAATTAGGGTGGCTTGCTTGCTTCCTTGCTCGCTTGTTTGTTTTCCGGTTTAGTCATTACCAAACACATTCTTTTATTCATCCCTTTTCTTTTACACGGCTCTCGTCTGGTTTATTTTCACCGTCTCTGGAGGATAGAAAACATAAAAAATAGATTATGGTTGTTTTTTGCACTTTTATTCTTTTTTTTTTTTTTTTTTCCACCGCAAGAGAAAGTCGCCCAGCTCCCACATTGTGTGTGTGCTCGTGTGTGTGTGTGTTTTTATCTCCTCTGTGTTATCAAGCTGTTGTCATGGTCTCTTATTCTCCTCATTAATAACAGTGCCCTTGAGGTGGAGCACCGCGACCCTGTTTTCATCGGCACACGCTAAAGTGAGCACAAACACGCATACGCTTGCACACAAACACACACACCCCCACAGACACACACACACAATTAACACCACAAGAGCGCCTGACAGCAGCTTCCTTTGAGGCAGCACCCCTCAGCCCCCCGCATTCACTCTCACACGCACACACACACATAGACAATAAAGATATGGGCGAAACCACACACAGACACACATACAAACACACACACACACACACATACACACGCCTGCAGCTTCCCCACCCACCAGGATATATACACACAACACATAGTGTCCTACTTTAAATAAAGGCTCAAAGGCAGTGATTGAATTCTGGCTCCGGCACAGCGCAGTGTCCCGCGTTTGAAGCAGAACTCACCTGGCATCTGAGCCGAGGGAAAATGAAAAACATGAAAGACAGCGAGGAAGAAATGAGAGGCACGTTGGAGAAAAGGAACGGGATGGAAAGAAAGTAAGAACTAGAAGAGTGCAGATCTCCGCGAGGCATGGCTTGGAGGTGTGTGTGTGTGTGTGGGTGGGTGGCAAACAGGAACTGCTGGGCTAGGGTGTGTGTCCAGTGTGTGTGTGTGTGTGTTTGCGTGAGAGCAGTGGAGTCAAGGGGAGACAATATGCAGAGTTTGACGTCATCAAGGTGTAACCGGAGTGAACGGGCTGTATGGGGACAAATGTTTGGACACAGTGTCCATACAAAAAAAAAAAAAAAAAAAGATCCCAAACTGAGTTGATCCCTTGCGGCTCAGCTAAGTAGGAGTGAGGAGTGACTCGGCTGCGGTATAAAAAAGGTTTTTCAAATGTTTTCAATCACCACAACCACAAGAAGTCTTTGATCATACAGTCATAACGGTGCACAAAAAATATGAAGCTGACCAGCCCAGTATTATGTGAGTTTAGCCGCAGACATACACACACACACACACACACAGTGTCAGATACACACAACTGAACACACGATCTCCTCCAGGCTGCCACCTGGCCGAGATAATTAAAAGGGAATTCCACTAAAATTAGTGTCGAATGACCACAGGTAGAGTTCAGGTAGTCACTGCCTTTGAAATCATCTTGTCCCATGGATGCTGACATGAAAAGATACTTTGCTTTGTGTTAAGTATTATTGTTAAGTATTGTTTCAATGTCATAACATTGATAAATGCATTAAAATGACTGAGATTCAGGCACAAGATTAAAATCACTCATCAATTTTTTTTTTTTTTTTTTTGCATTTTGCATTTTGTATCAATTTCTAGTCAATTAGATCACAGTGAAATTAAATTCTTTTTTTTAATTTCAGAAAAAAAAATTCCTTGCTGGGGTCCGACTGGAAGCCCCTCGTTGACCCCCGCTTTGAAAACCAGCGGCACGCAGATTTCATTTAACAGCTGTCTCCATTTACAAATCTGCCATGATTAAAAAGTCAGAAATGTGACAGTTATGTTTGTAATGCAACATCCAAAAGAGGGACTATTTTCTGATGCGCCTCTCTGTTCCGGTCAAACTCAACAGCAATAAAACAGCAAAACAGAGGGACTTTTTGACAAAAAAAAAAAAAAAAGCAAGGCAGCGTGTTTGCTGTGATGGATTAACTTACTCAGACATTTTTCATGTTTTTCATTTCAACTCTGACTTGCAAAACTACAGAAGATCGTGACCAGACACCAAGAAGTGTAAATGACAAAGGTAGCCTGAAACAGCAATCGAGTCGCTAGAGTTTGTGTCTGAGTCATCAGTGTCCAAGATAAGGACTCTGATGTCCAGTCTATATCACCTGAGTTGTATTGGAGTCCAGTCCCCATTACCTGAAGCCACGTCACCTGTCCATGTCTGAGTTCATGTTCCAGCTGGCCTCAGAGCTGCTGACATACATTAAAATTTAACACCCCCATCAAGTCTTTGCTTACAGATCGAACATCTAGCTGAGCTGAACTGAGTTGAGTCCATCGTAAAATCTGAACATGCAAAGTGCACCACTCGGGGAGTTGTGTGCTGCACACTGTGAACAGGTGGGACGAGGTTGAACACACTCACACTTCTAATGCAGGATTCAGTATAAAGCCACCAGAGGTATTGAACGTCATTCCCACTACCTCATTTAGGAAGTGCAGTAACACCGAGGCCAGACTGGTTACTGGTTACAGGCTGGAACGTGCTGCGGCTCTCCTGTATGTGGCATCCACAGTGACGGCAGTGCTGCCGCGGCGCCGAGAGCCCCGTCTTTTTACATTATGTTTGTCTTTAATAACGGCCAGTGTCATCTTTTTTATATCTCTAGAATGGAAGGTTGTAGCAGCACGGGACCAAAACTGGCCTGTTCAGGATCCATGAGACTTCACAGACATAGCCTCCACTTTGTCTGCTTAAAATAGGTTGTGAAAATTATGATTTTTTTGTTTTCATATCCGTGACATATTCTACAGATATATCAATGAAAAGTGTCTGTTATGTAATGTTGCTGGTATGCTGTCAACATGACTATATACAGATAATTTCCCTGCATTTTTTTTTTCTGAAAAAATACAGAAAAACTCCACGGCAAAACCCTGGCTGACGTGCGGCTGCAGTGAGGCTGAAGCCGCGCCTGCAGACTTTGTGGCTGCTCCGGTCCGTTAACATGGATGCCGAATTGAAAATTAAGACGTTCCACATTGCACATGCAGTGCACAGGTAGACAGTGTGGCCCGGGCAAGAGGAAAAAAAAAAGAAAAGAAAAAAAAAAGTTTGAGTCCTCAGCTATTTTCTTCCAAGTCCAAAGGCAGTTGGTGTTAATAAGGCAGTGCTGGAGTCCAAGTCGACTCAATTACCACAACAGCACCAAAGCATCCTCAGTCTATCATACAGACTCCGGGGACGAGCTTCGGCCTGTCGAAATAACATCTAAATCTAACACTCTGCTGGAAATACAATCTTTGCCTCTGTATTGATTTTTTTAAAAAATGATTATTAATAACATGCTACTTCCTTGATTTCTGCAGGGAAATTCTCTTTTATGTTGCGCCACCGGGAGGTCAGAGGTCACGCTCAGCTGATGGGGATTCAGCATCATCTTGCTCATGGACACTTCAGCAGGACAGAGGGATTTAAACCTGGGAGATGTTCCTCCAACCACCCCTAACTCCTCTGAACCAAAATGAGGAAGTGAGGGTGTAGCCAGTGGTGGGATATAACTAAGTGCTTTTTATTCGAGTACTGAAAATATTGTACTTTTACTCGAGTAAATGATGAGTCTCCCACCGCTGTGTGTAGCGATGTGAAATGGCCGTGCTGTAACGATGAACTGCACCCCCGGCTACGTGTTGGAAAATATTTAGGGTGAGGCTGTCAGATACAGCATTCACAGCATGGGGCCCTGGGGCTGAGTGAGAAGTGTGCGTGAGTCTATGTGTGTATGTTCATGTGACATCTGCCATAAATCACAAGCCACAGTGTCCTTGCGGCGCCAACACATATCATGGAAATCAATGCAGGGGTCAAGTCTCACAGAGCTGCCCGGCCCCCGAAAATACCACAGCAGCCAATAAATATGACTGACTAATACACATGTCAACAACTCTGCTTTCTCACTCTATCGACTTGCCATGAATAACGTGCGCAGTGAATCCATGCTTGGATACATACAGAGAAACGTGTGCATCCATTTTTTTTAAGATTTGATTTCTATGATTTGTATGTCATGTGGGTGACCGGTGCGAGTACAGTGTGTGTGTGTGTGTGTGTGTGTGTGTGTGTAGGCTACTACCTCGCTTCTGCTTCTGGTAGTCTGTGTAAACAGTATCAAACATGCAGTTGTGTTTATTTCATAACTCAACACGCTCCCGGCAGCCTCGACACAGTAAGAGCAATTTCTCCCGGGAATTTATGTTAACAAAAAAAAATAATAATAAAAATAATAATAATAAAATAAAAATACTTTCTTTGTGAAAAGGCATTTGGATCGCAATCAACTGACAAGTTGCTGAGGGAAAACAGTAAACCGTTGTTAATTTGTGGTGTGTGTGTGTGTGTGTGTGTGTGTGTGTGTGTGTGTGTGCGTGTGTGTGTGTGTCGCCAGGGGGTGCAGAGAGTGGGAGATAACAAAATGCCACTTGCTTCTTATGATACCATGCTAAGGTCACAGTGTGCTCGGGGTAACAAAGCCCAACTGTAGGACCCCCCACCCTCCCCTTCTCCCCTTCCCTCCCCCTTCCTCTCTCCCCTTCCTCTCTCTCTCTCTCTCTCTCTCTCTCTCTCTCTGGCACTGTCTCCACTCTCATTTTTTTCCCTCCTCTTTCCCAAACACACACATTGATGGTTTTTCTGAAAATCCTCCATAACGGCCATATGTGTCATTAACCTGATTCTCCATTGTTGTCTCCGCTCTCCATCCCACTCTCATCCTTACTCCGCTCCACTCCTTGTATCCTAACTAATCACACTGTAATCACTCCAACACCATCCCCCCCTACACACACACACACACACACACACACACACACATGTCCTTTACCCCTCATCCCCTACATTGTCAAATAATCATTGAGGAAGTAGCATGTGGCTGACACTGTCTCCACAGCAACGGCAGTTAGGACCAGGAGGGGGGCTGGGGCAGCCTCCAGCGTGTGAATGAGGAGAGCACACACACACACACAAACACACACACACACACCTACATAAACACATTCACACATACAGGTATGCACACACATGAAGATGCTCACAACTGCACAAAAACCCATTTGCACACACACGCGCACACACACACACACACACTGAAAGGTGCACACACTACAGAGACATTAAGCAAGACCTAGGAAACAGAAAAAAAGAGGATGAAAGGGAGAGTGGAGGGGGAAGGAGGAGGAAGAGGAGGAAGAGGAGGAAGAGGGGAGGGGGGGTTGTTGCTTCCTGGAGAGATTTTCTTTCTCTCTCTCTCTCTCTCTCTCCCTCTCTCTCTCTCACTCACTCCCCTGCTCACACACACACACAGACGCACATATAGAAACACACACAAATATACAAACAATGACAAAGCACCACATAATCACTGCGATTCAATCATTTATGAAAGCAGATGTATAATTTAAAAACCAGCATGAAAAATTCAGAAAGCAACGAGCATTGTTTAATCTGCCCTCCACCCTCTAATTCCCCTCATTCCTCTCTCTCTCTCTCTCTCTCACCCTCTTTCCTCACCCCCTCCTTCTTCCGCCTTTCACCTTTTGCCTCAGCAGGCTCTTTAATCATTGACCACAGTCTGGCTGAGACAACTGAAAGGTCGGAGATCAGGTCTCGAGGTCAGGAGAAAGACACAGAGACGACGTGGGGAAGGTCCACATCTGCAGAGACACTTCCCCGTGCTAAATGTTGTATCACTCACACCCTTTACTTCCCACTAAAAACCTTTCCTTTCACTCTTTTAAAAATCTACCCTGCTGCCGCGTCGCTGACCTCTCTCTCCCTCTCTCTCTCTCCCTCTCTCCTTTCTCTTTTCAGTGCCGCTCTGTCATCCTGCCATCAGGCATGTTTAAGCACCTTTCTCAGGTAACCTCACACCTTTCCTCCCCCCCCCCTCCTGCTGGGACTGACCACACTCTCTTTCACATCGCACGACTGCCTGGAGGATTATACATTCACGCTGTGTGCACGGCCAATAGCAGGCAGCAAACCCCCAGCGCAAGAAAAAGATAAACCACTGATTGTGATTGTAGACCGCCAAGCATTGAAAGTCTACTGTTACTCAGCAGCCGGGGACAGAAATGTCAAACCCATTACAACAGAACTTCTTAACATTCATGTGTACTGTGCTGATTCCATCTGTGTGGGTTATCTAAATGTAAAATATCTCTTCAATCAAAGCTAAAAATTTACCAAAAGATCCATGAGGCCAGGTGAAATCTAACAATACTGGGGGCAAAAGACAATTCAACGGTGTATGGGTATAGTCTAAGCAAAACAATCCCCCCCAAATGCAAATTTAAGCATTACAATGTCAGCGATAAGTGAGGAAATAATCAACGGGCAACACCCACTGTCCTTTCCTATTGGTTGATTAGTCAGGAGCTGGAAAATTTCATTGGCGCTACCCTTTAATGTGACGAAAACTACAAATTTAAGGACCAAAAATTTGATTCAGCACACACGTGAACAGAGGAGGAAAATCTCCAGACTTCAACGGCAATAAATCAGTGTGATACAATGCAACAGGAAGAAGAAGAGGAAGAAGAAGAGGAGGAAGAAGAAAAAGAAGAAGAATTGTGCTGCTGGAGGTGAGAAAGGGAAATACTCCTCCTGGATCCATGTGACCTCAGAGAAGTGTAGTTTGATGCAGTTTGAGACAACAGCAAACACCGTCTCTGTTCAACTTTAAATGTTTGGTCAAGTTGCACGCCGAGCGCGCCAGGGCTTTCCACAATAGACTTTAAAAAGAAAAAAAGCCTAAGCTGAAGGGAAAACAACAGAATACAAGCGGCCTTACCTGGGAGGTAGTAGTGCGGAGCCTTTAATCCAAACATGGCCCTGGATCGCTCCTCCACTGGCTTCCACGCAGAGAATAAGAGAGTACGTGTGGGTTACGGGAGGTAAGGCGGGGGAAGGGGTCGAGGGTGGCGGGGGTCAGGGGGGGGGACGGGCTGTTATCGGCTGGGTTAAGGAGCTCGTTGTTGGCGCAAGTCATCAGACAGCTCCCTGCTCTGGCTCTCCGGGCCCTGCGGGTGTGAGGGAGGAGGGTTGAGGTCAGCCACTGTCTCCCCCGCCCCTCTCCTCTTTCCTCTCTCCTCTCTCTTCTCTCTCTCTTTCCTCTGGACTGAACTCACATAGAGAGCAGAGGTGGAGGGATTAGAGGAAAAGAAACAGGAACGAGGGAGAGACAAGCGGGAGAGACAGAGAGAGAGAGAGGAAGAGGGAGAAATAGTCCACCAGCTGAGGACGGGTGACAGCGTGGTCATGCCATCCTTTACTGAAGAAATCTTCTGGGAGGAAGAGCTTGAGAGAGTTGGAGGGGTTAGAGGAAGAGGAGACAGAGATAGAGAAGGAGAGAGAGAGGAAGAGAGATAAAGAGAGAGAGGGGGAGTCTTCAGCGGCCGTCCTCTCCTTTTTTAGTCCTGTGCTTTGTAATCCCTTCCTTGTTATTCATTCAGCAGCCTCTTGCTCGTATGCTGTATAATGATCTGTTTTTGTGCCTCTGTTCTCTTTTCTGTGTCTCTATTCTTCCTTTATCCTCCTCCTTTGCCTCAGTCCCACCACTGACTGCTCAGCTCGGTGAGCACAGAGGGAGGAGGAGGAGGAGGGAGGGAGGAGGGAGGGAAACAGGGAGGGAGGGAGGAAAAAAGAAGGGAGGAGAATCATAAGACGGATGAGTGAGGGAGAGATGAATGAGTGTGTGCATGCATTTGTGTGTGTGTGTGTGTGTGTACTGTGTGTGTGTGCGTGAAAAATGAAGGGAAAGAAGGATGAGTTGGAGAGAGAGAGTGTGTGTGTGTGTGTGTAAAAAAGAGTGAGAGATGTGAGATTGAGAGAGGGAGAGAGAGAGAGGAGAGAGGGTGTTGATGCAGTTCTCATTATCAGTAGATTGGACTGGTGCCTGAGTGACAGCTGATTCATCATGGGAGAGAGAGGAAGGGAGAGAGAGGGAGATAGTGAAGGGGAGTGAGCAGTGTAAGGGGGGCGGATGGGGGGGGAGTTGGGGGAATGGGGGGGTTAAAACCTGCCCATAAGCATCTGCTTCATTCAGATCTCCTCCTCCTCCCTCTCCTCGCTCCAAATCCTCTCCTCCCTCTCTTTCTTTCTTCCTCCTCCTCTCCTCTCTTTTATCTCTCTCAACCCATCCCAAAAAAAAAAAAAAAAAATCAACAGTCTGCTGCTTTGGAATGCAGCCGTACTGTGCGACAACAATCTGACTTACACAGCGCATTGTCCGTACACAAACGTGCGCATATACCAGGAGCATGTGAGCGGCCCCCAGAGCGGTCACATGCCCCAAGCGGCGCTCCCATTGATTAGACAGGCCTCATATGCCTGACACATCACGTTAGCCGGGCTTTCCATCAATTACTGTCCAGCCACAGCCAGCTAATGTCCTATCTACTGTCACCGAGACCCCATTCTATCACAGCCATGTTAGAGCCCGAGCAGCGGCCGGGCTCTGCTGCCCACACACACACACACACACACACACACCGCCTGGAGCCAAGCCGCATCACGGGGGGAAAATGATTTGCTATTAGAAGTAATTATTTGAGGTGATTCTGTGGTTTGTGGTGGAATATCAGCTATAGGCCGACGTGGTGCTGCGTTCAAGTGTCACAGCGATGCTGGTGTTCCCGAGTGTCAGTCAAGAAGCATATTAAAGAGGTGGAATGGACAACGTGTCGTAGTGACAGCATTCCCAATTTGCACTAAGACTGGTGCCGCTAATGTTGAAGTCGCTGGAACTGCCATAGAAAATACCACCACAAAAAATAATAATAATAATAATAATAATAATAAAAAAAAATAACAAGTCATTTATTATCATTTATTATCACATTCGGTGTTAATATCCTTTAAAAAAAAAAAAAAAACAAAAAAAAAACAAGTGAATAAATCTGCCAGTGGGATGAGATAATCCCACTTGTTTCCAATGCTGATCAACTCACTTCCAGAATTTTCTTAAATCTAGTGTCATTTTCATGATACTAGTGTGCCGATCTGCCTTATTGTGCTACTTTGTTTCAGCATATTTATAGGCCTAGCTGTAACAAGTGAAACTGCACTGGAAATACTGGCAGATATTTTTGTTTTTTTAAGTTATCTTCGATAAAACAAGATTTTAAGACTGAATGTGAGACTTGTTAAGCTCCAGCCCAACTTGGCCCAATAACTGTCCGGCCTGAGAAAATTTAAATAAACCAATATGGGAGCTACCTAACAATTTAACAAATCACCCAAAAATTCCAGCACATAGCCAGGGTGATAACGTATTAAACTAGCTTACTTTACTGGCGGCCCGAGGCATAAACAGCGAGGAGGGAAAACCCACTCATCACAATAAAGTGCTAGTTTGCACTCCTGAAACCCGGAAGTGAGTTAACACTTTTGAATGCCTTTTTCCCCCAAAGAGTTCCCAATTTATGCAGAAAATGCAGTCTGCGGTTAACATAAGTCTAAGACAGTTGGACATTTTGTGGTAAAACATAAATTACACCTCAGCTGCAAAATATTAAGCTTTTATGTGCTTAAAAAAAAGTGAGCCGTAAGCTACTGTATAGACTGCTGAACTGGAAACATTACACATCTTCATTAGTATTTTAGTATTTGCCATTTTATACAGCTAGCTGAGTGAAATGTTAATAGCATAAGATGTTTGCAACAGAGCTTATTTTCTTACAATTTTGAAAACCCTGTAGAGAGGCTGGGCCCCCTCTTCTGTTGTCTCCCATGGGGCTTTATTTTATGAATTACATGATATATACCTAACATAGTATGATACAAATTATATGGTGATGTTTGTCAGTTTGTTTATCACCACAAAAAGTTCCCTGTTTTGGAAAATTAAGCATGCTGTTTAGTTTTGTGTGAACCCGTTCAGTGAACTACATCTGTCATTTTGCAGAATGTACCTCACCAGCGCCTTGGTATGTCACCTTGGCACATTTCACCTCTTTCGTCAGGTGCTAGGGAAATGATCTTTTAATTTGACAAACACGACATAGGTCAAACAGGATCAAAAAATTATTTGTGGGGCGCCCCAGTAGCTCACCGGCTAAGCCCGTGTACTACATGTTAAGGCGGAGTTCTGAATGCAGCGTCCTGGATTCAAATCTGACCTCAGGCCATTTGGTGCACATCATCCCATCTCTCTCCTCCGCCTTTACTTTACTCAAAGAAAGCAGAACTGCCAAAAAATAATCTTTAAAAAACGATTTGTCTCTTGTCGTTGACATAATTTTCTTCAAAACATGGCTCCAAGTGGTCCAGTAGAAAGGGTGGGACTTCGCCTCTCTGTGGAAAAAAAAATCTGCCGAGGGAACCCAAATAAATTCTGGGCTGGCCGACAAAATCACGTCATCACTCGACCGTCCTGCTCGGCTCGCGGTGATGTAATGTCCGGTCCTCTCTGTCTTTTCAGTGTTGCTTGGTGTCAGGAACTCGGCCTTTCTGTCACTCTCTCCATCTCCACATGATAGCCTTCATTTCTCTTTGCCACTACCCCTGTCACACACTCTGGTGCACAAACACACACACACACACACTTACCTAAGCTGTTTCACGCTCACATGCACACAATTTGTGGAAAAACATGCAGATGCGCACACACACAGATTCCTCTCACCTCGTTTCCACGCTCTATTTTCCTGTCTCAATTATTTCACTCCTCTCTTTCCCGCCTCTGTTGAATTTCTGTCTACCTTTACTCTTCTTCATCCTATTCTTCCACTTTTTTAAAAAAAATAATAAATACATTTCCCCTCTGTGTTTCAGTCTTTTTCTCTTTTTTTCCCTTCTCTTTACACTCTCTCTCTCTCTCTGAGGAGGAGGAAGTGTGCTGGTGTTAAGATTGATCGTTAGGGTCTCCAAGAGCTATCTATAACTCTGCTTGTCACCACTGAATCAATGAAGAGAGACTGCACTAGGGCACACTGTATACACACACACACACACACACACACACACACACAAACACACACACGCCCTCTTTCACACACACACACACATAAACACTTACTGGAAAACACTCACAGACACAAACACACACGTGTAAATACATGCAAGCACATATTATGCATGCACACACATGCAAAACCACACACACACACACACACACACACACACACACACACACACACACACAGACGCACGCGTGTACACACACACACACACTGATCAACAGCTGTGAGAGCAGTTGTGAAACATCAGCCAACCACAAACTGACAGTGGGGGCAGACTGGAGAGAAGAGATAAAGAATACTAAGGAGACAGCACAGAGGATGGAGAGAAGGTGGTGGGGGTGTGCATGTGCGTGTGTGTCTGTGTGCGCGCATGTGTGTGTGTGTGTGTGCGTGAAGGGGGAAGGGGTATTGTGAGAGGCTGGTGCTTTTTCTCACTGTCACAAAAAAAATAATAATTTAATTTCCACTTTTTGGTGATAGTTTCTGAATTAGATTAAACTCAAGGGGACCCAATATTTATTTTTTCACACACACACATACACAGACACACACACACGCACACACACAGTGACATTCTGTAAACACCCCTGACCTCCGGGTCGAGACCCTCTGACCCGGAGGTCACACTCGGCTGCACGGAGCAGGGGCGGCGGGGTTAAGAAGAAGGGGGAGCCACGGGCCAACAAACACCCAGCATGATCTGTGATGATTACAGACAGCAGCCAATAACGAGCACCCACCTCTGACCTCGTCGCTGTGGAAACGTGACGGAATGCCTGTCACCACGGGAGCAGGATAACTCAATCTATCACCCAGAGATGGACGGGGAGGAGTGAGGAAGAAGAAGAAGAGAGAGTTTACAAGAGATGTGGTCAATAAAATACAGCCTTCCCACACACCCCTCCCACCCCCAACTTTTCTTATTGCAGCTCTTGTTCTGTCTTTAAAACAGAGGCCATTAGAGACAGGCGCATGAGAAGCAGGCGCGCACACACACACACACACACACACACACACACACACACACATCCCAGCCCTGCTGCCTGGTTCTCTCTCTATCATTACCCTGTCAGATGCATGCTGTGGCAGAATAAGAGCTGACACCCCGGTCCCAGCAGCAACCAGGGGCTGCCATCAGCACTTAAACACCCCCCCTCCTCTCTGTCTCTCTCTCTCTCTCTCTCTCTCTCTCCCTCCCTGTGTGTGTTTTCCTCCCTCTCCTTCTCTTACTCTCTTGAGCGTCCATATAGCACTCTAACTGCTGACAAGGGACACAGGGAAAATGACAAACACAGGCAGAGAAATGATGAAAAAGAGAAAGCCCTCCATTTTTGCCATTATTTTTCCTCTTCCTCCCCCTCTTGTTTTCTCTTCCTCCCTCTCTCTCCATCTCAGCCCTGCAAGGTCGCTGACCCCGAGTGAGCGAGCCTCATTACCCAGTCACTCTATATCCACTCACATGGGGACTGTGCTTGTGTGTGTGTGTGTGTGTGTGTGTGTGTGTGTGTACATGTGCACATGTGGAGGCACTGAATAGTAAATAAATATAATATTTGTCATTCCTGAAGTCACTCAGGCAGTTTCAGAGAAGACGCTTTAAAGAGAGACAGCTTTGCGTCGCACAGATGATAGAGGAAGGGCATTAGCGCAGAAAAGGAATGAAAGATTAAAAGACGTTGTATTGAGGACAAGGAGAGGAGGAGGGGTGTGGGGAGGGGTGGTGGGTGGTGGGTGGTGGTGGTGGCACTGCACTGGATCAAAGATAATTGTCAGCAGAAGTCATTATGCACATATTCTATAGAGAAAGCGAGGCCATTTCTTTCAAGCCACCCTTCTCATCATTCTCCTTCTTCATTCATCAGCCTCTCAGCGCATTTCCAGCATCTTCCACGCCATTAGGGATTTAATAACATGCATTATACCAATACACTGAAAATAATCTCAAATGTTTACGCTCGTATTCGGTGTTAGAGTCTTGTCTTTTCTTTAAAACAAGTGAAAAAAAAAATCCGCCAGCGGGTCGAGATAATCCCACTTATCCTGCTAATCAACTCGTTTTCTGGAGTCAAGGGTCATTTTCTTGATCCGAGTGGGCCGATCTGCCTGACGTTTGCCTCGTTCCAACCTATATTATACTTGTTCCCAGAAGAAAACCCTGGAACAAGTTAAACTGCGGTGGAAATAAGAGAGAGATTTTTATCGCTGAAGATTTTAACACTGAATATGAGACGAAACGACGGCGCCGTGAGCACGGAGAGGAATCGCGAAGACTTCAGGGCACGCACTTCTAAGGACATACCGCTATCCCTGCCACCGTGAGCATTAGTCTCAGGCCAATGCATATTACAGGAATGCATACGAATGATCCAGAAGGCAACACAATCACAGGACTGTCTCCTCTTCCCCAGACTTATGACAGAGGCTCAGACGTTCAGTAATAACACCGTAAACTACAGTCTTACTGAGGTTTGGATTGCTATGGTGGATTTAGGGGATTGGCTTGGTCTCTGTGTGCTTGTGTGTGTGTGTGTGTGTGTGTGTGTGTGTGTGTGTGTGTGTGCTGGCATAGGTGCATGTGTGAATGTGTCTCAAGAGTGTCGGTCTCCATATGTGTGTGGGCAAAAGAGAAAGCAGTGAGAGGGAGGTTTGGTGTATTTCTCCGGTCGTCCCCCCCAAACCTCACTTCAGCCCTTAAAATATACTCTGAACTCAGGCTGTCTGGTGCCTGTCTGGCCGCTAAACTGTCCTAAACACACCATTCATGCACACTCACATAGACATGTATTATCAGAGTCTGGCCCGCTGAATCCCTGAATCAGCACACACACACACACACACACACACACACACACACACACACACACACACACATATACACTAGGCTGCCGCCGTCCCACCACAGCATGCAGAGCAGCATAAATCAAGTCTGTTAATGGGCCTGAGCCACAGGGCTTCACTGTAGTTCTCCACCCCCAATTCTTTATCTCTCTCTCCCTGTCCCTCTCTCTCTCGCTCTCTCTCTCTCTCTCGCTCTAGCACATGCACACTTTCATTATCTCTCTCTCCTTTCCTCTCTCCTGTCCATCTGTCTGTCTGAAAGTATGAGCAGAGCGCAGTGACACACATACTGAGTGGGAAATTAACCTGCTGCTGCGACGTTGGTCTTGTGTGTATGTATGTGTGTGCATGTGTGTGTGTGTGTGTGTGTGTGAGAGAGACAGAGAGAGACAGAGATATGTGGTGTGGTATGTGCTGTTGTTAGGCCCCACTCTGTCTATCCAGATAGTATATCTAGCGATTATCTCTCTGTATATCACCTCCTCCATTTTCATCCCTCCATCTAACACCACACACACACACCCTCTTTCTCCCTCCCTCCCTGCACCCCCGGGGGGCCGGTCACACCCCAGCCTCACCACCCCACCGTGCCACCATCCCTGGTGCCACATCTATTACGCTCCCCAAGGGAAAAACGCACACCACCCCCTGTGCATAGCGAGGGTCTCGTATGCATCTGCAACGCTCCCCAGGAGAGTTTTGAACTTCACTCAGCACATTTCCCTGCCCCGACCTGACCGCCACTGTGACCCCTGACCCCTGACTCGGTTCCGTGACCTCTAAACCTGCGTCTGTCCCTTCACTGCCTTCTGACTCCGAGGGGTCATAAATCACGAACTCGGACACGGGCCAATCCTCAGACCTTTCTCTTTGATTTCACCGTTGCATTTCATTCAGTGTTGTATTTTCATTATTTGTCTAAAACGCGTTAAAATGGCTGAACAAACAGGTACTAAAAAATAGCATACATGAATATCTGTTGTTGTTGACAAATAAGAACATAACAATTTGCAATAAATGTTTAAAATAGCTATAAATAATGGCTGTAAAAACGGGAAAACATTTTCCATTTTGTCTTCTTTTCTAAAGGTTACAATGGGACGTTAATACAAAAAAAATAGACAACTGCATTATGTTATCAGAATAGTGTAATTCAGGTGATGAAGACATATCAAAATCTGTGAGTCTGACATGATGATCATCAAAAGTATTATGAGGTCAATTCTTGATTTCTTTCTTTTTTTTTTTTTTAATCTTGTGAAGCGCTATCTATTTCCATGTTATTTGTTGGTTGTCTGTTAATCATCATTCATTTGAAATCGAATAATTTCACAGGTCACTATTTCACTCTATACTTGTCAATATATGTATATCTCTCATTTAAAGATTGGCAGACTTAAATCTCACACTGACAGATGTGTTAAAATGATGTATCATGGTGGTTATTATATCATGCTTATCTGCACAATCATAGCCCTGCCTTCTGGGATATTTGGCATTCTTGCGCGTGCAATCAGTGTTGTCACTTGTCAGTCAGCCTGTCGCTTAACATCTTGCGATTCTGAATAGAAACACAGACGACGGAGATAATACACATTATTGTGCTTTCTTATGATAAAGCATGTCCAACCATCTCCTCTTCCACTGCAGTGGAGGGAAATGCTGGCAGTCTGCACTAACTAACCAGATCGAGGGCTGTTCTAGTGCCTCTGCCAACACAGACACACACACACTCACTCACACACACACACACACACACACACACACACACACACATGCACATCCACATGCACATTACCTGGGGGGTCTGAGCTCCCCCTCTACAGGCCTTCACCCCACATGCTCATCTCAATTAATCACCCAGCAAAACAGATGTCAGGAACAAAGGAACGATCTCCAGGCCTGTGGGGTAAAGCGAGGAGGGGGGGGATTAGGAGGGAGAGTGGAGGGAAGGGTAGGAATAAAAGGGAGGAGGGAAGGAAGGAAGGAAGGATGGTAGGAGAAGTGGGAGGCAGAGGTAGGAACTGACAGTGTAGGAAGGGAGGGATGGCTGTATGAGGCAAATTAGGGGAGGAGAAAATGGAAGAGAGGAGAAAATGAGGAACTTACAGTGGGACGTGTTCGCTTTTTACGAGCTTCGAGCAAAAAAAAACACACCGCCACTGTTACTGTACCATACATGATGAAACTGAAAAAGAGTGGAGGAAAAAAAAAAAGAAGTCACAAAGTAAGAGTGAGAGCGAGAGCGAGAGAGAGAGAGAAAAACAAAGCCCCGAAGATGAAAGACAGTCTACAAAACAATGGATACAATATAATGCTCCGTGGTGAGCAGAAATAGAGCAAAGATTGAAAACCTGCCAAGATAAAGACAAACCCCCGCCTTTGAACTGTCACTTCGCCGCGATACTGTCAGAAAACAAATGGCAATCTTGACAGGTCTCAGCTGCTTTGAAAGAGAGAGAATCATATTTTATTCACAAATGCATATTTCACGGCTTTTATAACAAAGATCCTAACCTGTTGTTAAGCACCGAATTCTTGAGTCCTGCGCTAAATTATTGACATCTACATAATGTGCAGATGGGTGAAGGGGAGCGGGGCAGGGAGGGTGAAAGTGGAGGAAACAGACAGGGCACACAGAGAGGATTGGTATTGGAGAGGGGTGTGGATGAGGCGACTAAATCAACTCAATTTTTACGATGCTGCATTTTATTTTTTATGGCAGGCACGGTGTTGTTTTACAGCAAAAATCTGTGTAAAACTCCATATTGTCCGTAAACAGAGACAGAAGTCTGAACGTTACTGGGAGAAGCTATCCATCCCGTGGCATTTTCTCGGCATTGTTCCTCTTCTTCCATCCACCCATCCTTATGTGGTAGCAACTCTCTCTCTCTTTCTCTCTCTCTCTCTCTCTTTCTCTCTCTCTCTCCCTGTCTGTGTCTATGGAGTGTGGACAGTCAGAGTTACAGCTCACATCAATAACATGCAGATAACAGCCCAGTCTTCAGTCTTCAAGCACCGCCTTAAATCACATCAGCCCTGGAGGGAAGCAAATGAAGAAACCGGGAGAGGGAGAGAGAGAGAGAGGAGAGGAGGAGAGGCTTAGCATGGCACACAACAGTGCACAGCAGCAGTAAAATACACAACACAAACTGCACTGTAAAAAAAAAAAAAAAAAAAAAAAAAACATTGACAAGAACATGCAACAATTTATGCAGCATAAAAACAAGTCTTGGTGTTGTAGCGGAGAGATCACACACTGAGCAACACGTCGAGGGAGGAGAGAAAAGGAGGAGGGCAACGATGACAGGGAGGGTTTCTTCTTGTGTGTGTGTTTACATGTGTGTGTGTGTGTGTATTTGCGTATGTGTTACTGTGTGCAACCGTGCATGTTTTTTCTGCATTTGCATGTGTGTGTGTGTGTGTGTGTGTGAGTGTGCGTGTGTCTTTGACAGAAACACATTACGGAGGTGCAGTACACAAAAAAGCACTTAATGGAGCGCTGAGTCCCACTGGCATACATTGATCCAGAGCATACTGGGAAGCACTGACCCAAGCTGTCAGTACTGACTTCACACACACACACACACACACACACACACACACACACACACACACGGACATACACATACACAAATGTGTGTGAAGTCATACCCTTCATCTTACTGACATCACAGCTCAGGATATGATTGATAACAGAAGGGCTCGGTCATCACTTCTCTCTTCCTCGTTTTGCATCGAAGCTCCACATCTCCGTCTTCATCTTTTCTTTTTCTTTTGTGATGCACACACACACGCACACACACACACATGCACGCATGCACGCACATGCATCAACACCTCCATACCTCCGCTTGCATCTTGCTCATCATTTCCTATTTTGTCTTCCAAACTTCACAATCCCCCTCCTCTCTCTCTCTCTCTCTCTCTCTCTCTCTCTCTCTCTCTCTCTCTCTCTCTCTCTCTCTCTCTCTCTCTCTCTGTCTCTGGCGCTCCTCTCTCGACATAATGATTCAGAGACACTTGTCTCTTCACTTTAGTGTCATGTTGACTGGAGAAGTACAGCTATACACACACACACACACACACACACACACACACACTAACACACTAACACACTCAAACACACACGGAGGAGCGAGCTGGTGGGGGTTATGCTCAGTATAACATCAGCCTATATGAAACACATGGTATCTGAGCAGCAGCGGTCGGTGTGTATCTCTCTCCCAGCAGGCAGGCAGCAGTGTTACATCTCTGTTTCATCCTCTGCTCTCCTCTGTGTCGACAGGGTCACACATCCCTTGCAGACAGCTGCTGTCCATACTGCCAGTCTGTTCTGAAGTATGGATCTGGACAGCTAAAGAGATTTATAGGGATTACTCCACGCCAAACAAACAGCCACCGGCACACACATACACAAACACACACAAACACACACAGACACACCATTGTCACGCACACACACGTAACTTGCAAACGCACAAACACATGTACATCTTAGGAAGACCTATCGATCACCGCGCTCCCACATTATGAGTGTGTTCATGTTGCCAGAGTGTTCGATTGTGTCATTGTGGCTGACCTCGTGACCTTTAACCCCGTCCAGCACCTGCCGACCCTGTTTACAGAAGAGTTCAGAGGTCACCAGAGACCTCCCAGTCGAGTTCCAGATGGAGCTCCCCCTTTTGTACTGGGCACAACACCTGTTACACGCACACGCACACGCACACACACACACACACACACACACACACACACACAGATATCTGTGTATACTCCATTATAAAGAAACACACAACAAGATGCTCAACAAGATTCGTCCCTGGACTCAAATTTACGCACTTTACACACTCACGTTTGCTTCAAAAGTCCTTAATGACTCCATTGTAAGTCTGTCTTGTAAAGAGACATTGCTCTCAGTGGGATTCCCCTTTAATAATGAATTGGACAGGATATGGGTCCTGCGAGTGTCTGTTTGACAAGTGTGCCATTACACCAAACGCATTACATTCTCCTTAGCAAGTCATACACTGACAATATGGCACCGATACTATACGAGTCAGTCGTTCTCAGCCTTTTAGTGTTAAGGACCCTCAAATTGATACACGTCAGGGCCTCAACCCGTGTTTAAGATAAGATAAGATGCAGCCTCAGGGATCCCCGTCTTGATAAGATTTAGCTATTCCACAACTGTCTGTACTGATTGGCAGATTAACAGTGAAGATTGTAAAACCTATGAACACATTTTGTCATTGGGCTAATCTCTAGTCTGTACAATAATGGTGAAATTATAATATTCCCCATTTTTCTGGGGAATGCCTGAAACCACCTCAAGGACCCCTGGAGGTCCCTGGACCCAGGTTGAGACCCACTGATATGAGTGATGGCTGGCTAGACGCCTCAGTCCTTCATTCATCTCCTTTTGGCCAGTTTGCCAATTTTCAGTGGGATATAAAGCCTGTGAACTGCTAATATAGAAAGTTTATCAGATAACTGTGGAAAAGTTTGTGCCATATTACAGTGATAGAGATATGAATCTACAAAACCAAACTTGAGAGGACAGAATATTTCCACCGCAACAACAAAACTTACAAACCCAATGTGTAAACACTTATTACACAATCATCATATCACAGCCGAACATGCACACTCACGTTAAACTTGGGTTTAAATAAATTTTAACCAGGATGATGAAACAACTTCCAAGATGTTGCTCTCTTATACAATACTTTACCTTCCAACCAAATCCAAGACAAACACATGTAAACAGCCCCAGGGTGTCCAACTTCCTTCTCCTGCGTGTGTATGTGCACGCTTATGTGTGTGCGTGCTTGTGTGTGTGTGTGTGTGTGTGTGTGTGTGTGGTGAGCTGTCAGAGGAGATCTGGTGAGAGTGGGCTAATTGGAGTTAATTCACCATCTGTCTGTGTGCGGCAGCAGACAGGGTCATTAGCAGAGACAAGTCCAGCCACAGGGGAGGCCGAGAGGGGAATCACCATCCCTTACTTTATCTCTCACTGTCTTCAGTTTGCTTTTCCTCCCCGACTACCCAAGCTTCTCCTGTCTTTATCCCTCTGTCTTCTTGTCTGCTTGATCCACCTTCATCTCACTCTCTGATCCCTGGCTCTGATTTTCTCACTTTGCCAAGCATGAAATAAACGAGGTAGTTCTGCTGTTTAATGTATGTCTTTTTTTTTTTTTTTTTTTCTCAGCTCCCACATCTTTAATATGTAAAAGGCTGGCTGAACTGGTGATAATCTCATCGAGAGTGGAGTGATCACAAAGAGGGAGCTCTTTGATTTGTTAAATCGTTCACTTTGTCAGACCGGCGATGCCCTCTGCTGGACAGATTTGGCGCCTGACATCACAGGGCTAAGCAAACAGGACTAGGAAAAGATAGAAAAGGCAATTATTTTCATGTCCGCTCACAGCTGAGAGAACAGACTGTGTGGTCCCTCTATGGCTTATTTCACCTGACATTTACTCTGTAACTGTTAGCAGATGCTCTTATCTGGAGCAACTTACACTGACTGCAAAAGTAAAATTTGCTCAGTGTGCTCAGCAACAAAACTCAGTGGAATACGGTGGCTCCTTTTGTTTTAGATGAAGGCCTGGAGTTGAAGTGATTCCTGCGTAAAAAGATCCTTGCAACTGACTTTACTTATTATTTATTATTTTACTTGCTATTTTTGCTGTTAAGACTAAAACTACTATTATGTGCTTCACACTGTCCTGTTAACATTGTACACCAGTTTGACTGATGGATGAATGGATTGATTGATGGCCTTGGCATAGATTCTCAGAGTCACCTGCACCTGTGTCTTTTTCCTTGAGGCGTATACGATAAAAAAAACAAAAAAAAAACAGTCTATCTCAATTATTGATGACTGAGCTGGAGAGCGCTGCCTCACACGTCAGAGTGTTTGACTGGGTATATATTTGGTGATTGAGAAGGCCACAGCATGTGATTTACATAATTTTCACCTTCATCAAACCTTTCAGTGAGCCTTTGTGTCCTGTGCGTGGGGGAAGTGTCATTCTGCAGGGCACCACTTGTATCAGGATAGAAGTATTTCATCATAGGGTGAGGGGGATCACGCAGAATAACTTTGTACTGAGTTGTTGTGAGCGCTCCCTCTAAGGCGACAAGTCGAGCCAAACCAGTCCAGCTGTAGTGGCCAAACGCCTTATCAAGATACTTTATGTTGTTTTTTTTTTTTGTTTTTTTTTTTCATTTAATTTGTCACCTGTGTGTATATGCCTGCAAAGGAAATAAACATATACCTTGAAGAGAGCTTGTAGCTTAAATACCAGTTATCTCTGTGAAGCTATTATGCTGTTAAGGGTGAAATAAATTTCAAGTCTTGTTTTGAAAGACTGTCACTGTGTGTGATCCCTTCCATGTTTTATGCACAATTTCTCAACCATCAACACAACAGTTACCCAAGAGTGATGAGCGCGCAGGGTGTAGGAGCTGCAAATGAGCAGAAAATACTAAACATGTCACATCGCCACGTCTTCTTGTAAGCAAATACTGGATTCCAACTCAGACCATAAAATCTCTGCCTGTCTGTGGGGTGACGCAGGAGTTTTGAGGCCCTCTTCCTGCCACGACCACCCAGACAGGTTTGACTGATACAGTTTGCTCTGTCTGGAGTCTGTCAGTGGGCGTTGGAGTGGACTGGATGTTTGCTGAATAGCTGTCACGATAATGAAAAGGACAGGGTGCAGTGCTTCAGCTTTCAAAAACAAATGTTCAGCGCCAGCGTCTCTGTATAAAAACCATTCAACTGCTCCCTCTCGCTCAGAGGTAACAAGTTCATGTTTGCCTCCAGATCTCCAACAACGGGCACAGCAGTGACGCTCCAAGACCACATTCTCTTGGCTCGTCTCCATTTGTCCATAATCTCACCTTTTGGTACACACACCTAAGCAGTAATCAGACCATTAATGCAAGAAAAGAGGAATCAAGGCTTGGCTGGATGCAGAAACTTAATCCATTTCATCCAGTCTCCTTGCGGTTATGTGCTATACTTTGAATGTTTTGATTTTGTGGATTTAAAGTGTTTCCATCTAAAGACCCAAATATTTCTTAATAGCCGTCCTCATCTGTGGTAATATGCAGTGAAATACAGTGTGAGACGGGCTAAGTATACAGTAATAATACCTCTGCAGTATTGCTGTCAGTCAAAAACGTGCCTGATCAGTGCTTGAACCAACATTTACTGTTTACATTTACTTTTACAGTCTGCACTAACATGAGTCACACACACACTTATACTTTGCAGTTTACTGCCACAGACCTGTACTTTTTGGCCACTCAGCTCCTCCTCTGTCTCTTTTAAGGTTTGGTGCCTTGCTCAAGGGCAGAGTAGCTGATGATGGCAGCAGGGTAAGAGCTCATTTGCTTCCCTGCCAAGAATAAAACAAACGACGCATGACAGAAAATCATTGGGGAAAATCATGGGATATATGGAATTTATAGTGGCACTAACATTTTATTGGACAATTAAATCGAACTTTGGCTGTCCGCACATGCATTATGCAACTACAACAGCTATAACAAATAATGCTTTAATAACTGTCCACATTACATAGCTGGAAACTGAAATCGAAAAAAAAAATATATCTAAATGAATTGAAGGGGAAATTTTCAACACTTTGTGTCTGATTTATGCCTTATTAAAGATCCCTTCAAAGACCAATAATTTCCTCTTTTAAAAATTCATTTTTCTTACGTATAGCAGAAGGAGAGAGTTTGAGCACAAGCTGAGGACACTGGATGCTCCCACACCAAGAGCCATCACCTTTGCACCATCTCTCTTCGCCTTTTCTTATTCTTATGGAAAAACAGTCCATCTACTCTCTGCTGTGTCATTTGCACGTGCTGGTATGGCGTTTTTCTCACTCAGTCCATTTTCACCGAAGACAGAAAAGCATTGTGTGTTTATAAATCGTTTTTCAAGCTGATATTATTCATAACAAAGATGAGGAGCGAAAGAGGCATGCATTCTGTAAGATGGCTGCTTCCACATCAAGATTGATGAAGGTTAAAGGTGAATCGGAGGTCAGCTTCACACATGTTTACGTGTTTAAATAAGGAATACAGTGAATAACAGGATGTACGACTGTCAAATCACATATACTGTGGTGCAACATGTACTTAACTTGCCGCTGGAGTTGACAAGTGATTGATGAGAAAACCATACATGGTCTCCTCACCATCCTAGACTGTGGAAAAAAAACAAACCACAGTTCTCATTCCCTCCGGCGTTTTTTGGGATGTGCTCTGCCTACCAGACTCTGAATGAAGACTCACTCCAATCAGTCGACTTCTGGGAGTCTCCGAACAGACCAGTCATCTCTCTCCTGCTGCCAGATCCTGGATCTCCGGCTTCTCAGTCTGATTTTTCACACACACCAGCTCTGTGAAATGATCTCTGCAGCAGCTCCGGGCCAATCTCCAGGTCTTTAAAGGGCGAGTTCGCTATTTTGGAACCTAGGCCCCATTAACAAATTATCTGGTATCATCCTCAGACGTAGAGACGATCATTTCGCCTGTCAGCTGAGCCTGATATCGATGTTCTGCAGGCTCCCGCTCAGTTGCAACAGCTGTGAGTGAGGCAATCGTAAATGCATTTGAAAACTAAGATTATGTTGCTTTTCTGAAACAGGAAGCTTGGTGTATACTGTGTATACTCGCAAAATGTTCGATCATCTAATCAACAGAACGGCCCTGTTTAGAATAAAACTGCTTTATTTCATGAATCAAGCACTATCTTTCAAACTGTAAACTTCCTGACTCTGCTCCCAAAGCATGTCTTAAAAGAATACTACTTTCACAGAGGAACATTCTGAGATCAATTAGAATATATAACAATCTTCCTGTGTTGGAAAAGCAACGTTATCTTAGTTTTTCAAACCCATTTGCAATTGCCCGTTTGACCTCTGTTGTAGCCGAGCTGGAGCCTGCAGCACATCGATATCATGCTCAATACTGATGCAACCGGTGAAATGAACAGTGAAATGCCAGATAATCTGTAAATAGGGCCCAGGTTCCAAAATAGCAAACTTGTCCCTCAAATCTTTGCCACTTACAAATCTGTTTCCCTGTAAACTTTTGTGTTATCTATGGTAATTTGTCTGTGTGACTCAGTTTAGAAGTGCTTTTCTCTTTTTAAAAAATCATTTATGTCTTGATGTGCGATCAAGTTAACAACAACAAAAAAAAAAAAAGGTTCTTATGTCTGTGGTGTGGCTATCAGGAAAATCATTATTAATCAAAATTGTGATGTGAATGCATTTTTATCATTGTAGCAGATGAATTTATGCTGATGATTTCAAGGCATACTGTACCAATGGTCATATTCTCCCATCAGCCCACAGGTCTGTGTTGTGTGCTGCCCTCCACTGAGCCAGCTCCTGAGCTCAGCCTCTTCCCTGCAGAAAGCGCCGTCTGCCTCATCCTGTCCACTCTGAGCTGTTACAGTCACACTGGGTGACACACTCTGGCACCCAGTGTGTTTCCTCCAGACCTCCAAAGGAGAGCGGGTCAGCGAGCACCTCTCCGCTCTGACTGCGGGTGTCATGCCAGATCAGAGACATTTTCACCAAGTGGAGTCTCAGAGGACAGCAGATGAACAAAACTATTTCTCAGTGTCTAGTAGACATGGGCTGAAATATCATGGATCAGGCACGGGCACACACACACACACACACACACACACACACACTGCTGAGTGGGCTGATCTGCCTTATTTTGCCTTGTTTCAACATATTTTTAGAATTTTCGAAACAGGTGAAAATGCAGTCTGGCATTGAAACTGCAAAGTGGGCTTATTTCATCCCACTGGCGTTTTTTTTTTTTTTTTTTTTTCACTTGTTTTAGGTAAAAACATGAAAATAAATATATTACTTGTCAAGATGGATATTTTTGTACTGAAACTTTTAGTGTGAATACTTTCTTACTGTCTATAGGATCCTGTGCTTAATCAGATGCTGCTATATATATGTGACTATTTTGATAAGTAGATCTCATTGTTTTTGTTTTGTTTGTTTTTGTAGCTGCATCCTCAGAGCTCGGCAGCCTCTTTGGTCACCAGTAGCACCCACCAGAGAATTTGGCCACATACTGTCCCTGTTTTCCATCTTTTCCACAGAGCAAAATAACAAGCAAGCAGAGATGCCTTTTACATCAGTGGCTGCTCACCTTTTTTGTGACGGAGCATGTGCAGGGGTGAGAACTTGCTTTTTTCAAATCCAAAAAAGAAAAGCCATCTCAAGGCTGTGTATGAACACGTCATATTAGGAGTAGAAAATGTAATTAATCGTTGTACGAGGTGTAACAGTAAATATATGTTACCATGACCTTGTGCAAGCGTGCAAACTCACCATATTAGATTGATTTTGTCCAAGAGGAAAGGCTTTTTACTCTTAGATTTAATTTACACAGAAAATCAGAAATGCAGCAGAGAAAAACATGCAAACAGAAAAAAATAAATAACATAAGATGATAGATGGGGAGGGTGTCTGTATATTAAAGGAGTAGTTCACCTAAAAATAACACCAGCAAAGTCTGACTGTCTGAACAGTTAGCTAGTTAAAACTGTTCCATTGCAGCCTTCTTTCAAAAGCACTAAAGTCATCAGGAAATGGCTATTTGGCAAAAAATTACCATAAAAATTATTCCAAACTGTGCAGCATAATTCTTTGTTTAGAATAAAACAGAATATAGTAGAACATGTTTGTCATTGCACAAGTACAATGACATTAAGTTTGCAGCCTCCAAAGTCAATGCTATAAAAACAATGAAGGTAAAAGTTAAAAACAAAAGTAAAGATACAAATAGAACAATAAATGAAACTGCCAATAAATTAGGAACAGCATGAGCAGTTTCCTAATGAGCAGACTACAGACGATGTGGGATTTGATCCTAGAATTAATTACATGAACTCTTAATTAGGGAAAAAACACAAAGAGAGTGTGTGAGCGTTTTGACTTCATCAAAGCCATGCTGAAATGGATTTGAGAGATTGCAGCTCAACTTTTTCAGTGTGTATGGTGCGATATGTGCCCTAAACAAGATCCCCAGCTGGATAATATGAACATTTCATGGGATCCCACCAGGGGGTACATTCATATCCCTTCCCCAGTGTGCTTTTGTGAAGGAGGTTCCACAAGGGGACAAAAGATGAAGCATCCTCTATACAGCTGAGACCACAATGTGTGTGTGTGTGTGTGTGTGTGTGTGTGTGTGTGTGTGTGTGTGTGTGTGTGTGTGTGTGTGTGTGTGTGTGTGTGTGTGTCACTCAGTCTGCCATCATGTGCAAAATGTTCTTTGACTTTGTAATTCAGTTGCAAGTCCTGCAGAGTCCTTCAGGCAAAACTCCCACAGCTTGTTAAATGGCATCATATCACCATGCATCATTTTCATCATTTAGTTTCAAAATAAAAAATACAAAAACATACACAAGACATTGCATTTCTACTCCTATCCTCACTAGGCTTGTTTGATAGTATTGTATGTCTCCAGTCTTTGGATTTCATGTTTAAAACCATAAAGACGTTTCCTAATTTTTTTTATTTTGTCCATGAAGTCCAATTCAGTATTTTGAGACTCACAAATGAAAATGTTGGAATGTATTTTCTGTACAATACATGTGAAAGGGTTTCTCTGGCTCCATTTCCAAGCATAGCTTTCTTTTCCTAGTCTGCTCCCCTGTGAGCAAACTGTCTGTGGCATCGGATCAGTCCCTTCTAACCTCTGAAAGGTGTGAAGGCTTCAATCGTTTCACACACTGCTGGGTTACTGCTTCTGGTGCTCAAAGGACTGGCGGCTGTCAAATTTCAACACTGAGCTAACTCAGTTTGACTCAGTATCTGGGATACAGATACAGATAGAAAACTCACAATCTGAATCCTGTTGTTTAATTTCATTGTTTTGGATGTCATCTTGAAATGGAAAATAAATAAGATACATAGTATACTTGATGTTAATATTGATGTTGTAATAGTGACGAGAGAATGGAAATGTGTGAAAGAAATGTGCATGTCTTATAGCATATGTGCTGCAGGAGCCCATGCAAATAAATAAATAAATGAATAAAAAAGCTACATATTGTATTTTCAACTGAGAGAGGCACAGATGGTTTCAGGTGATTCCTTGGCAGGCCCTAAAGGCTGTTCCAGAGCAAACACTGGAAACGAGAGGCGATCAGGTCTGTGGCATCAGAGATCCTTTCCTTTAAAATAGCATGGTAGGCAGCATCATCTTTTAAATTTCTTCTCTTTATAACTATCATGACCTTTTAATAATGTGATAGCCTTTAATTAACTGTTCCTCCATTATAATCGGATCTCATTTTGTACATTTTACTTTATTTTTTTCTTTTGTTTCTTTGCTTAACTTGCTATTTGCTTTTGTTTCTGCTTATTTTATTTGCTTTTAATTATTTTCTAAAGCACACTGCGGATGAGCTTTAAAAATCCATTACTGTTATTGTTGTTGATATTGTTATTACAAAACAAACATACAGTGCTGTACAGCCAGGTCCGTGTTTGTGGTAGTACCGTGTCTCTCCACTAGGGGCCGCTAGCTGGCAGCCGCACTGAGCTCCATGATAGTCGGCGGCTGGTTTATTCAAAGCTGAGAGAAGCGGTCACTGAGCCTGGGAGAGATCCGGGATGTATGGGCGCTGAAAATGCATCGGAACCTGGTAGCTACCTCTTTAACCAACGCTAGCACAACATAACTTTGTAGATTAAAAAAAACAACAACAAAGGAAAGCTGGGACAGTTGGAAGAAGTCCCCGGATCGCCTTGCGTGGGATAAACAGAGACAGTAGCTCCGGGCTGCTTGGACGAGCCTGCACGGCTTTTGAAGCTTGTAAGTTTAGTTACGCTTTCTTGTGTAACGGCGTTAGCCTAATTAGCCAGCTTGCTAGTGAAGTACTGCGACCGCCTTTGAGTGCTCCGAGTTTCCTGAGTCGGCGCCGTTTCTACCTGACCTTTTTTCTCTTGAAAAGACATTTTTTCGCCTTATTCCATCAAAGCTTAATGGTTACGTTAAGCTACGTCACAATGGGAACGGTGGATCTTTGTAACGATACAGCGATAGCTAACTAGCTAAGCTAGCTAGCTAGTTAGCTAGTTTGTATGCTAGCCAACAGGAGCTAACGTAGCCGAGCCAGCCTGCTACCTCGGTAACGTTAGCGCAGTTTCGGCGAGCTAACCACCACAATACCGTTGCTTTCAAACTACCTTTGCGGCTGAGGCCACACTGTTTGCAATTATGTTTGAAATGGAGACACACATATCATGCCTTTTCCCGGAGATTTTGGCCATTATTTTCAGTTATCTTGATGTTAAAGACAAAGGAAGAGTGGCCCAAGTGTGCGCGGCCTGGAGAGACGCGTCCTACCACAAGTCTGTGTGGAGGGGGGTGGAAGCCAAGCTGCATCTCCGGAGAGCTAACCCGTCCCTGTTCCCCAGCCTCCAGACCAGGGGAATTAAAAAAGTTCAGATTCTGAGCCTGAGGCGAAGTCTGAGCTACGTGATACAAGGGATGCCACACATCGAAAGCCTTAACCTATGTGGATGCTTCAACCTCACAGACAACGGACTTGGACATGCCTTTGTGCAGGACATCCCATCCCTGCGGGTGCTGAACCTTAGCCTTTGCAAACAGATCACTGACTCTAGCCTGGGCAGAATTGCTCAGTATCTAAAAAACCTGGAGGTGCTTGAACTGGGAGGCTGCAGCAATATCACCAACACGGGCCTGTTGCTCATCGCCTGGGGCTTGCACAGACTCAAGAGCCTTAACCTGCGCAGCTGCAGGCATGTGTCTGATGTGGGCATCGGTCACCTGTCCGGCATGACCCGGAGTGCTGCAGAGGGCTGCCTGTCACTGGAGAAGCTGACCTTGCAGGACTGCCAGAAGCTCACAGATCTGTCCCTCAAGCACGTCTCAAAGGGACTGAACAAGCTCAAAGTGCTCAACCTCAGCTTCTGTGGCGGGATCTCGGACGCAGGTATGATCCACCTGTCACATATGACCCACTTGTGCAGCCTGAACCTGCGATCCTGTGATAACATCAGTGACACAGGGATAATGCATCTTGCCATGGGGTCTCTCCAGCTGTCTGGACTCGATGTGTCCTTCTGTGATAAGATCGGTGACCAGAGCCTGGCTTACATTGCCCAGGGACTGTATCAGCTCAAGTCCCTCTCTCTGTGTTCCTGCCACATCAGTGATGACGGCATTGACCGAATGGTGCGCCAGATGCATGAACTGAAGACTCTGAACATTGGACAGTGTGTGCGCATCACAGACAAGGGGTTGGAACTGATTGCTGACCACCTGACACAGTTGACAGGGATTGACCTGTATGGCTGTACTAAGATCACAAAGAGGGGTCTGGAGAGGATAACACAGCTCCCGTGCCTTAAAGTGTTAAACTTGGGTCTTTGGCAGATGACTGAGAGTGAGAGGGTCAGGTGAAAGTTCTAGTTTTTAAGTGTGTTTTTGTCTCATCTGTTGTTTTTAATGCTCACTTGTATACTGGGATGGACTGCCTATATCCATCCTTATCTTTTTACCTGCTATACTGTGACTAAAAACTAGGAGATGGGAATCAAGATCGATCACTGGAATATTGGAAGCCTGTGCATTCACCACCACGGCAATATTCCACTCTTTATTTTGATACGGTTTCTTTCTTGTGCTCTCTATTCCTGTATGTTTTCACCTTGACCTATGTAAAGTCCTTATTAGCTAGCTACCTCACCCATCAAAAGACACAGGAGTGCCTACAACCTAGGAATCTTAAATGACATTGCATATTTTTCTGACTCATGCACCAATGGTGGTTCTGATATTTCAGAAAATCTGTTGCAAAATTATATCTTGTCATTTTAACTCTTAACAAAAAGGCTGGAGTACCTTGGATTGAAGTTTTGATAGATTTTTTTTTTTTTTTTTGGGGTTTTGTATTTTTACTTATGTATCCAATATTTTTTGTATTGAATGACTGTTGTTGACAAAATTGTACTTCAAATTGAAGTGGGTGGATCAGTCTTGTTTGTCCTCTTTACCTATGTATAGTTGGCTATGTTTCATATTCCTGAGGAAATACCATATATCGGCTATTCAAGTATGCTACTCTGTCTGTTAAAGGCTAAGACTACAGCAATGTGTAGTAATCAACAGCTGCCAAGGCTATATGCAATACCTTATACTGCACACCAGTCATTATTCTCCTGAGGAGCTTCCAAGGATAGTGTTAGTGTTGGAGTATTTGTTTAAAAAAGCTGTAATTTAAGATTGTTTTATATTCATACAGTAGTGATATTTATGAATAAAGATGGCAAGTATGTTTCAGTTTTGTCTTTCGTTTTATTTAGAGGCATCATGGTTAGGGCATCAGGTCCATGAGCACTGTGCAGTTCAGGAAATAGCAGGGCATCAGGTGCAGAGGATGTGAACATGAAAGACAAACATCTCAGAAAAGGTGGAGTTAATGACACATCTTTAAAATCTTGAGGAAAAGTGCCAGTTTATGTTGTATGTTCGCCAAGATTATTTGGCCAAATGGCATCAGACTATGCTCCAAATATTGCCTAGCACATCAGTTTGTTTTTTCTTACTGCAGTTTTTGAGTAGGGACCTTTATGAGGTATTAAGGGAAGCTAGAATAATTTGCTTTTTATTTCATCTGGATCACTTCACAGCATCATATGGGTGCCAAATACAAACTTAGAAGAAGTTTCAAGAAATTTTACACCTTAATTTGCAGTCTTTACAGTTTTACAGTTAAGCATTCACCCTGAACTAGACACAGAATCCCTTCCAGGTCCTGGTGTGCAGCTCTATAACTATCTGCTGAATAAATTTCCTTTTGGGGATCAATAAAAAAAAAGAAGCCATAATGGACAGAGTTATACCCCTTTAATTCAAGTGGCTTTCCAATTCCACACAAATCACCAGACACCTGGAGGAGCAGAAGGTGGTGCCCTGAGTAAACCTGACTTACTGCAGCTGCCCTATATCTAAAGGTACACTGTATAAAATTTCACAGGGTAAAGTGTAATCAGGACAATTTCAACTCATCTGGCAAAAATGTGGAATAGACAGGTCATTTTATAATTCTTTAGTCCTCTCTTTGTCCTCAAGTTTTGCACTTATTAACCAATTAATTTTAATACCTGAAATGTCTATTTGATTCCCCTTAGAAAATGTGTAATACTTCAAAAAGATTGGCTGGAGCTTCAATATAAACTCTAAAATATTAAATCTGCTGTTTTAACATTTGGGGTATTTTCTTAATTTCCCTGTGTTTTGGATGAAAAATAAAGGCTGCTAACGAGGAAACAAGGCTGATAAGATATATTTATTTACATACATACAAAATCCAAATTACTCACAAACATGTCTGTTTTGCTTTCTTTTTACAGAGTTTGATTCTTATTAACACGAACAGACAGAAGGCAGTACATTTCTTTTACAAATGCAAAAGAAAGTAAACAAAAAAAAGTATCACCACGAACTTGATAGAAGCCCCTTAATCAGCTCTGTGTTCCTGAACAAAGAGTTTAGGAAAAAAAACAGAAGAGGACGAGACATTAAGGCAAGGGCAGGGATACACAGGCCGGAGTAAGGGAACTGAACTCTTTGAAAATGCGTCCTTCTTCCTCAGAACTGAACGGCGGAAGATGAGATATTTAAAAAGGATGGAAAGGAGAAAGATGATGGGGGGGGGCTACACAAGAGTGCAAAGGACAGTCTGACTAAAGTCCTCGAGAGATGGGAAAGTGGTGCGTTCATGATGGACAAGCCGAGACACAAAATATGTTTTTGTGATTAGTCCTGGTAAGCTTTAGGATCTTTTAATGCCGTTTCATACTAATTAAAAGCTGTTTTTGGGCCATTCAATATCCAAATCCATTCAAATGGTTCTGAAAGTGACGCACACAGCAGGTTTAGTGTTAGAGAGCGTCTCTACTGGTTTCTTGTATCTATTCTGGTGGCACACAGCTTTACAATGGAATGTTCTGTGACTTTACTGTCCACGACTAACAGGGTCATGGCGGGAGGAGGAGGAGGGGGGGGGACGCCATGGTCGAAGACTTCTTTTTGTCCATCAGGCACGGTTGGCCTTTTGACATCATCGCCACTCGCACGCCAACAAAACCACATAAAAGGGAAACAACAAAAAACTAAAAACACCGGAGTCTCAGGACAATACGTTTACATCACCCCATGGTGAAAATATATAAAAATGACAATTAGAAATAAATGCAAGAAAGGTACTCTCCCATCACACAGTCACGGTTTGAAAACATTTGTAGTTCACACATTATTTTTGACACTTAAAAAAGTTTGTTGTTGTTTTTTATTTTTATTTTTTTTGACACTTTTCCTCCCTCGGTTTTTGCCGAGGACACTAACATAACGGCCATTTTGTTCAGAGCAACTTGCTCATCAAGATTCTGTGCAAACATTCAATGCATATCCATATGGTAAACATATTTTTATATATATGTATAATATATATATTTATATATCTATAGAACATGACTTTCCGCAAGTTATGGCAGTACTGTCACACACATTTTGTCTTCAAGACAAAATTAGACACACACAAAAGACAACTGCACTGCTTTTCAGATATTTTTTTTTTTTTTAAAGAATGCACATCTTCCACTTAATTACCTTTATTCAGTCACTGTACGTGTTAATTATCACATTATTTACAAACTGACCTAAAAAGTCAAAACCTGCTGAAAAGTGACTTTCATTTCCTGTAAATGTAGATGTACTATCATAGTAATTAAAAACCTTAGCCCTGAAGATTTCAAAAAATACAATAAAGAGGCATCACTTGCATTTGTAAGTGATTCGAAAAATACAAGAAAAGGGCATCGCTTGCATTTTTCAGTGAATCAGTCGACGACAAAATAATGTTAAGGTGGGCTTTAAGTAACATCTATAGAAACTTTGGATGAGACTGAATGGTCAGTGGATGAGATCGAAAGTTCTTTTTTATCATGCCTTAGCACCAATAGCACAGAGGAATAAATATCCCTGCATTAGGTCCAGTACTGATCTCTGCATGCTCCAAGGCCACTAGAACGTTCTGAAAAGAAACAACATTGCATACCTCAAACATGTGGACATTGTGTGCAAAACCATCTAAAAATCAATGCTTCATCAAGAATAAAAGCTTCTTTTTTTTTTTTTTATCTCCCTCTCATCCTAATTTGAGAACATAAAGTGTAACTAAAAGCTTCTCTTTCATCATTGTCAAAGTTCAGGCCTGGATCCCCCTCTAAAGCCTATAATCCAACCACAGGATACGCAATAAAACTTACCTAGAACCTCATCCTGGCTAAAAAGGACAGATCCACAACTCTAAGCTGTCAGAGGAAATATTTGGAGGACATGCGCCATTATTCTTCTTCTTATTATTTTTTTTTGGTTAAAAGCAGTATCTCCTAAGTGTTCAGATGATCAGCCACCAATAGCTATATCTCTAGCCAGTCTCAAACTGCAAACAAGTAAAACCTGGCGATAAACAGCGATTGGGTTCCAACCCACTACTTAGGGAACACTGGCAAAAAGATAATACAAAATAAGCATCTACATGGCTCCACAAAGCACCCAGTGAGCACAGCTCCACTCTGTTCTCCTCAGAAATCAGAGGTTCCCCAGTTCTCAAAGATAGAAAGTGCTTTCCTGCCTCACGTAAGGAACAAACTAGCCTGTTTTAACATCAAATACACCAATTTGTGGGAAGAATCTGAGGGGTGGAGGGCTGACGCAGAGTGTGGGTCAAGTAATTGTGCTCGATCTGGCCAGTAATACCTGCTGTGTAAAGAGTAACTTGAAACAGGAAAGCACTCGGGAACATGAGGGTTTGTCCCGGGACAGACGAGGGGACGAGCTCAGGGGTGCGAGATGATGCCCCACCCTTCTCTTCCTTCCAAGAGTCTGTTTGTGTGAAGGTTTTAAGAAAGGCATCTGGGCTCAGATAAAGGTTATCTGAATATTACGGGTTGAGGTCAGAGGTCAGCACGACTCCTCCAGGGCGTTGACGACCTGCTCCAGGATATCGGGGCAGTAGTCAGCGATCTGCTGAAGCACAGAGTTGGCGTACTCCTGCAGCTCGCCGCTCTCCCTCTCACACACCTCCAGCTCCTGCTCCAGCTGGACGGACAGCACATGGATTAGTGTTTTATTAAGAAAGTTTCCTTCCAAATGTCAAACAGATTTTACACACACTTTTTTTTTTTTTTTTTTATACATTTAGTTTAGATGCATTTCCATCACAGCTACCTCAGAAAACACATTCACAAGAAAAACAGATAGAGCCATGATGCTACAGCTTTATTTAAGTGCATTTCCATCAATATTTATCGCACAATTTCTTTGTGGACAGATAAAATGTTTTTGTCTCGAGCAGCAGTAAAACATATTGCTTTACTGAGGATTTTGTGTGTGTGTGTGTGTTTTTTTTTTTTAATTTGCCATTTCCATACAGCATTTCTTAATTTAGTCTTAATTTGTTTTAAACACCAGGATGAAAAAGCCAGCTGCTGTGAAAGAGGGGCCGCACTGTGTTTGAGTCTGAGCTGAGGAACAGACAGATAAAGAGAGAGAGAGAAAAAAAAATGAGAAAGTGATAGAGACAAGTTTTTCTGGTACCTGTTCAATAGTCTTCTTCTGAAGCTCCTCCTCCCAGTCTGGAGGGTCACTATGGTGATAGTGAGAGGGCGGCGTGAGCTGGCTGAGGATGCTGGGGTCACGGTCGTGGCAGAGGTCTGTCAGGTGGGCAATGTAGAGCTTGAGCTTACTGCGGTTCTGGGAAAGGGCTAGAAGAGGGGGTATCATCTGCAGGGCGGCAACAGAGACAACAAGGGATGGTTAGAGGCAGAGAGAGGAGCATGGGACACATCGATAGAGGAAAAATGGAGGACAAAAAAATCATCAGTTTTAGATGACACACTGTTGAACTCAGGGTATAATGAAGGAATGGCTATGCTCCTGTCCCAGTTGGTTGTACATGGGAAAACAATGAGAACCAAGCACCACTTACACAGAACACAAACACTTTAATAAACTCAAAAATTGAACGTTGGAGAGCAAATAATAAATAAACAAACAAAGCACCATCATAGAGGGATGTCACAAGAATCGATACTTGGGCACCAAATCAATACCAAAATTTTGATTATGATACCTGTACTGGTGCTTTATCGAAAATTTGACACCTCGCTCTGTTACCTAGCCCTGATCTAATGAGGGCTGTCCCATGTGCTGAAACACTTAAAAAATTGCAGGCATGCTTCAAAATATGAACAGATAATCATACTGTTGTTTTTAAAATAATGGAGTTGTGTGCTGAATAGGATTCCTCATTCTTATTTTTGCTATGGTGCTGAATCAGGTGGAATTTCACTGGTACTGGTATCACCTCACAAAACTTTGGTATCGTGACATCCCTGCACATCATCCACATGCAGAGTCAGCCTTTGAATTCATCACCAAACTCATCACCATCTCACCTCTTCATTTTTTGCATGGCTTTTGATTTAGATATAATGTCTAGAGATATATTAACATCTGTAAGTATGAATAAAGAGTGTATTTGTAGACTGATACGTAGACATGTACATCTAAATAACCATGATTATGATTACATGAGTGAGTATTTCTGCAGTGACTGTGCCAGCACAGCACCTGCTTGTGAGCGAGAGTGTGTGTGTGGGTCAACTGTGAGGCACTAATCGTCAGTATCAGAGCAGTGGTACACAAAGCTAAGACGCTCTCGTGTGAGGCAATGACACTGAGCCAGGATCTAAAAAAAAAAAAAAAAAAAAAAAAATCACCTCATCCTCTTAGCTTGTGCACATGCACACACTCTCCGCTGATCCCTATCCCATAAGCCACTAAAATGCAGAAAGCCTCAACAGTGTTAAAGCGCAGAATGAGTGGTGAGATTTGCTCTCATAGAAAGGCTGAATTAACCAACAAGCATCAAACAACCCTCACACCCACAATCAACATTAAAAAAAAAAGGCACAACATGACACAGAGGGAAAAAAAGAACGGCACGAGAGCAAAACAAACACAAATAAAAGAAAACAGGGGAGGACGAGTAAACATGCCATGGAGCAACAATGAAGAAAGGTCTGATTAGTCGGGCTTTTCATACGTGCTCACCCTTCTGAACAAAATGGCTGAGAGAGAAGGGGGAGGGGGGCAAAGGTTGGCTATGCCCAAATACCCTCCTCATCATCCTGTTAGGCACAGAATGAGCCAATCGCAGCGTTAGAAAGGAACATCTGGTTAGTGTGTATACAGGCAAAAAAAAGAAAAATCTTTGGTGTACCTCTCAGAGAGAAAACACAGTTCCCATGAGTCAAGTGAGCATTAGGCAACAAACTTCTTTCACAACACAGAAATTGTCTATGAATCACTTGCAGAAGGAAATTAGACATGTTCTGCTGGTGAACAACAGCAAGGTATAGTCCCAAAATGACCTAAGAGTCTTAGTTTGGCCTAATAGTGGCGCAACAGCAATGGTCATGTGGTCACCAGAAACAACAGGGTTCTTCCTCTGGCGGTCCCGAGTGTCCACAACAAAACTGACAAGATTTAAATAAAAGATATTCGAGTTATCTTGTTCACAGCCAGGATCTGTGGTGGAGTGGAGGTGAATCCATATTCTCCCAGACACTGCCATCTCCAGGATATAAGTACAGACATTTTAGAAAAGGTGATTGCATTGCAAAAGAAAAATGGACCGAGTTAAGTTATGATAAGCTACCTGATCTGGAGAGGGTTTGTGATTGGTTTGGTCAGGGGTGGTCTTCAGATGGTCGTCCTCGTAGTTGTCTGCCATCAGTTTCATTCGGTTCTGAGTCTGCATGTGAAAGAGAGAGAGAAGAAACTTTTGTAAAATGTAGGAGAGAGAGAAATGAGAGGAGAGAGTCGGTGTACGATAAAATAAATCTACAAAGCCACAGCAGTGTGGCTCGGTAGTAGTGTAGAATCCAAAATTAACTTTCAAGGCTGGTAAACAAAAAATTACCTGTGAAATATCATTTTATTGGCCAAAATAATTTACATTTTTTATTTATACATCTCAACTTGTTTTCAGTGTTCACAGAGTTAGGTGCAGCGCAAGATATTCAAAGATATGATCAGATGCAGAGCTTAAATTTAAAGCTTGCTCCATCTCTTATGCAATGGATACATTTCACAGTTCATCATAATGTGACTTCCCACATAGAAATGTTAGGCTCTTTTGAAGGGAAAGCTTTGATGCTAGTGCTCAAGAGTTAACAGCCAATCAGGAGCCTAGATGATACTGAATCATTGATTTTCTTTGACCTGATTGGCTCACAGTCAGAGTGCAGGGACAAAGTTCGAGAGCAGGCAAAGACAAAATACTGTATATAATTGACGCTTCTCAAAAGTTATCATCTCAGAACGTTCACCATCATATGTTCATGTGCAACATAATGTATGTAATCACTGCCAGGCTCTCTGAACTGAAATGCCTCGGTCATGTACCCCATTCATTGACCAGCTACGAGGAGCGCCCCCCACCTGCTGCTTGAGCTGTTGCACCAGTCTGTCCTTCTCCCGTTTCAGCAGAGCCACTTCATCCTGGGTCTTCTTCTTCTTGGAGGAGGACAACTCCAGCAGGGCGATGTTGGCATCCTTCTCGCTGATAGCAGCCAACAGCGCCTCTTGTCTGTTAGGTGGGGACAAAACAAGGTGGTATTTAACCGCACACACAGCTCAATTATAATTTATTATTCATTACACAAAATCATCCTGCCATCAGGGAAAGGCCAGAACTGGATGACATTTCAGCGCATGCAGGTAACAAATCAATAATCTACAGTCTATCTACTTCAATGTGTGTGTGTGTGTGTGTGTGTGTGTGTGTGTGTCTTACTTCATTTCCAGCACCTCCTCTAGGTGTTTCCTGCGTTCAGCTCGCAGGGTGGTGAGGTGAGCCTCTTTCTCACACAGAGACTGCTGGGTGGAGGCCAGCTTGGCCCTCATGGACTCCAACTCCTGCTTCACCTTCTCCATAGCTCCTAGCAGCTCCTCCATCTGGACACACACACACACACACACACACACACACACACACACACACATACACACACAACGACAACTGAAACATGGCCAGAGTAAAAATAGATGACCTAAGTCCATCAGTGAAAGCATAGTGCTTTTCTTCAAGGAAAGATATTTTTGATGAATTGCCAATATTAGTTGCTCTAACAAGAGCCAGAGGCAGACTGTTGGCAGAGGACCAGGGCGTTGCTCTGACACAGGTCAGGGCAAAATGTACCATTAAACTACAGCACTAAAATTAATTTACCTGCTATTTACTTTAAAGGGCACAAGAGTAGCGTTGTTTTGCATCAATGTGGGCTTTAATTACAACTGATTGACCGGACAAATTAATAATTCATCATCAAATGATTAATATGATTGACTGCTTGATGTAAGTGCCAATATTTTAGCGAGCGTAGTCATATTTTCAAGTAAACAGCGGGTAAACACAATAACACTTGACAAAGAAGTGTTGCTGATCACTGATGGAGGTCACAGACACTGGGCTCATACCTTAGACCACTTAAAGTGGGCGTGGTTGGACTCATGCATTGGTTTGAGTGAGTGCTTCTGAGAGGCAGTGTGTAGCAGAGAGAAAACAAGAGAAAATGACAAGCAACTGAGAAAGAGGAGAAAGGCAGACAAACGGAGGAAAGTGAAGAAAGGATGAGAAACAACACAACGGCAGCAAAAAAGGTGAGGGAGAAAGAATCTCAGTATGTAAAGGTGTTTGTTTTCCTCTACGTTTCCCTAAAATATACAGGAGCGTTTACATAATAGTGTGTCGACCTGTAGTTTGAGTAATACCGTGTTTATGTGTGAGTGTAGGGGTTGAGGAGGTAGGCACTGTGTACCTGTTTCTCCTGCAGTGACCTGGCAGCCTCCTCCTGTGCCAGCACCATCTCTCGCTCAGCAGTGATCTGAACGCTCTCTCTCAGGGCCTCCTCCAGCTCCTCGATGCGCTCCGTCTTCTGACGCAGAGTGTCCTGCAGCACAGGGAGGATGGACGTGAGGAGTTTGTTACGAGTTGTGCTGAACGAGGCAGTACAGGCAAATGTGAAGTGAGTCCTATATATACACATACACACACACACACACACACACACACACACACACACACACGCCTCACCTTGACTTGCTGGGAGCTCTCAGACATGTTGTCCTCTCTCTTTCTGGCCTCCTCCATGAGTCGAGCGTTCCTGCTCTTCTCCACCTGCTCCTTGTGCTTCAGAGATGCCACCTTCTTCGACTGGTCCTTCATCTGCCTGCAGGGGCACCGCAGGACACAGGACAGGATTACTCCCATGCTCTTGTTGAAGAAATACGCCAGGGGTTTGGTTCTACTTGACATGTCAGTGCAACTTTGATCATCCACATGTAAATAAATTATAGTAGGGCCCTATAATTTCCGCGATCACGGAATCGCGGACAGAATCGCGGAATTAGCCAACGGAATCTATTTTTAACACGGAATATCGCGGAATTTGACATAATTTGAATGAAATGCTGTTTTTGTGTGGAATATGAACGTATGTCTGGGGAAAATTACATGGAGGGAAGCAAATCTGGGTGGCACAACCCCTCCAGTCGTTTCACCTGCACCTGCACCACCAAGAAAAACACATTACAACAGCTGCAGCGGCATCGTACGAGTCCAAAAGGCAGAGAAACTTTCCAGGCTTTCCAAAGCGAAGAGTTGCCACTCCGCTCTATTTTCACTGGCTAACAGCAGCACACTGGCTTATATATTAGCTTATATATATTAGCTTGTCTATTCAGAGAAGAGGTATCACTTCGGCTTATTTTTCAATCTGTTATCACATGCATACTACTGCTCATTCACTGGTAGCCGAATTGTTAGGTCTGTTTGATAAGTAATTTACATTTTTAAACAAATAATAATTTAACATATTGTTCAATCATTAATAACATATCATTTTCACCTTTTATTGCTATAACAACGTAATTGTTAAATAAATAAAATTGTTACCTCAATTAATTTAAGGTAATTTCTATTCCATTAACATTAAAAACATACTCTTTTTTTGGTAGTAAAATAAGAGTAAAAGGTAAAAACGGAATGCCCAAAAATTAAAACGGAAAAAACGGAATTTGGGAAAAAATAAAACCGAATTTGGGAAAAAATAAAACGGATTTTATAGGGCCCTATTATAGACTGGGGAAAAATCCTGCAAGAAATGTTGAAGTAAGCACTTGGGATGCACTGATTAGGTCTGATTAGCTTATCTTCAGTTGAAATGATGCATTTTACCCAGACTGTCTACTAACAACGGCACATTGTGTACAACTGCACAGTGGTCAGCAGCAGTAAAATTTCAATGTGACACTGCATTTAATAGATTGTTCTTATGGCTGCTTGACATATGTGGCCTATCCATGTGCACATGAATTACAGGTTTTATCTAAACACAGTAACTACATACCTACATGCTTATTCGCCTCTTTACAATGGGAGCAGTTTGACTGGGCAGTTGAAATGGCGATCAGTTATATTAGTGATCGATAAATCCATGCATCCAAAGTAAATATAGCCACGTGTGGCGAATGATGTTTTCAGGTCAGATTTGGACATACACAGATGTGATCTAAGAGAACCTTGACTTTTATAATTGGGTCAAAAAAGTAGCTCATGATGTTGGGATGACAGCTTTAGCCATAGCCATGAAGAATTGCTTCAGTACAAGGAGAGAAGGGTCTGCTAAGAGTCCCACTCAGAGATTTGACTCAGGTGACGTTAATAAGAAGGCAAAAGGGGAAAAAACAGCGAAAAAATCCTAAGAGACAGTACAAAGTTCAATATGTCACAACAAGGCTGAGGCTTGTATCTCACCACACGGTGGGGAGGTAAGGGTGAGAGTGTGTAAGGAATAAAGGGAGAGAAACACGGCGAGAGGGGCAGGACTCTGAAGAAAAAGGATAAAGATACCATGACCAGTGGAGGGAAGAAAGCGAGAGCAGATACTAACCTGGAGGCCAAACTGGTGAAGTGAGAGATTTCCAGTGTAAAGATAGGAAGGCAGGAAAGAGAAAAACAGATTCAGAGGCCAGGAAGAAGAGAAAATATGAAAGAGTGAAGATGAAAAGAGACCTCACACGGACACACAGTGGTGGACAAAATACAAGAAACACAACATGGAAACTGACTTTAACTTTGAAGTAACTGCATCATAATTACAAAGGCAGCTTTATAGGTGGGTCATATTAAATTAAATGGCAACAGGGAAGGATGCATAGACAGACATGTAACAGGATGGATGCTGAACACCACAAAAGCACGGCTTGAAAAATTACCACAGAGCTGAATTAAAACCTCTGTGGTATAGACTACAAACACCACTTTATGAGCATCAAAAAGATGCATGGCTGCCAATCAGAAACCATTATCTAGGACCAGTGGGCAGCAGCAGATAATATAGTGCAAGTAGCACAAAACGTACATTTTACAAGACCGGATGCACCTTATTGTGCAAATACTAATTCTTGTCATGTCCCCAAGATCATAATGACCCAAGTGTGGTCTTATGAACACCAGGTTACAAACGCCCTCCATGGCCTACCTAATGAGCATCTCTATATGTGTGTAGCCCTGTACCTTAACTTGATATTAATATGTTAGGTGTTGTTTTGTCTGACCGCTGGAAATTCATACAGCCACCAGGATGTGACCACACCCGACCCACCTCTCCAGCTCACTGATCTTCTTGTCCTTGTCGTTCTTCTCATTCTCCATCTCTCGAAGTATCTCCAGCAGGCGGTCCACCTCAGCCTGAGCCTTCCCAGAATCTTCTTTGTGGCGAGCCACTTCCTGCTCCAAGTTGGCGATGCGCTCGGCCAGCTCAGTGTTGGCCTGCGCCTCTAGGGCTGCGGTCTGAGCCTGACAGGAGACAAGACAGCACTTATTAGCAAGCAGCTAGACTGATTGATTGAGCGAGCCGAAGGGGAAACATAATGGAGACACCAGTTTTATTTGATGCCTTTATCATCTAATGTGAACATCCAGTGGCATCATGTTCAGTTTCAAATTTGTAGTATCTCACTCTTTTGAGCTGATTCTCCAGTTTGAGGCATTCCTCCCTTTTCTGCTCCAGAGCTATCTCCAGACTCTTCAGCTTGGAGTCTTTCTTCAGTCCCGAGGAGGCCAGGGAGGACGCATGTTCCTTCAGGTCCAACAGTGAGGTCTGGACACGCACACACACACACAGATCAACTTATTCCAGTTATCAAAATGAGTAGAGCATGAGACCAATGAGACTGAAAATTTATTAGATTTCCCTCAGCCATCCATGACTCATTACAAAGTGTGACTAACCAAAGAAGCAAGGTCTCACTGTATTAATAGAACAGTAGAAATAACAGAAGAGTGTGTCTGTGTTTGTGTTACCGTGTGTTTTTGCATCTCTTTCTCACCTCCCTGTCTGACAGGTCTCCCTGCACTATACTCAGTTTCTCCTTCAGCTCTTTCATTTCCCTCTTGCTAGAGTCGAGCTCCTCTGCCTTCTCCCGGTCGTCTCTGTCTCGCTGCTCCTTTAGACGCTCAATTATGCGCTCCTGTGAGGAGGCGGAGGAAATGATCACACACACTGCCCTGACAAATATAATCAGTCAATCACCCACACATGCATCCTCACAAATAAACACACAGCTCAAATTTGCTGTTGCACAAACACACACCTTCTCTGCCAGAGACTCCTCCAATGTGGTTAGAGCAGTATCAGTATTGGAAGTGTCTGCCTGCAAAGACTTGACTCTCTCCTTCAGGCTGCTCATCTGCTTCTCCTTGTCCCTCAGCTGCTCCTGCAGGTTCTCTATCTGCAGGCGAAACAGACACAGCCACTGTCAGACAAACACAGGGCACTGCATTGTTTGTTGATGGATGCAGTGTCGTGATTAGTTCGTGCAACAAATGCTTTGACAAGGCTCCTGCTCCAAATGTGTTGGCCTAACCTTCTTTTGCAGCACGTTGACTTTGCGCTCCTTAACCTCCAGCATGTCCTTGAGGTCGTGGATCTCCCCATTCAGTGTACCCTTCTCCTCTGACATTTCCTGTATTTGCTTGCTCTTCTTATTCAGAGTTGCCTCCTTCTCCTCCAGGCGCAGGCGCAGGGCATCCACCTGGCCAGGAGAGGGCAAGGGGCAATAAGAACGCAGACAGGCTGTGATTACTGTTCTACCAAGGCAGAAGGTTAATGTGCAAACTTTCTCAATATACAAAATGTGTTCAGAAGAAAGGTATTCAGTGCAACTAGAGGCTTAACAATTAATTCATTGCATCAGTTATAAATACTACCATTCATTCACTGGGCAGCTCTTTGCAGCTCTTTTCGAGTGTATATGAGCATGTAAACCTCTTCCCCCTGTGATGCTGCTGCAAATATGTCCAAATATGTCTAGGCCTCTGGATTAGAGGGAGTGAATGTGTATGTCTCATACCTCAGTCTGTAAAATGGCAGCTCGCTGCTCCTTGGCGGTAAGGGACTCTTTGAGGACTTCAATGTGCTGCTTGCTGTCTGAGAACTGGTTGGTGAGTGTCTCCAGTTTAGTCTGCAGACCGAGGAGCTCGGTGTCCTTCCTGGAGAGGTCCTGCTTCACCTGCTCCATCTGAAAAAGAGGATATAGAGCAATGAAGATGAAAGTCAGGAAAGACCAGAGAACTGCTTTATGAGGGCAAACGGAGCTGCAAACAAAACCATTTCATATTGTCCCTGACCTTGTTCTTCATGAACTTGGTGTGGCTGCGGTACACCTCCATCTGCTTCATCTCCTCCTGGCGCTCCTCGCAGCTCAGGAGTCCATTGGATTTCAGCATCAGCAGCTCCTCCTCCATGTCCCTCAGATTACGCTCCATTGAACTGATTTTAGCATCCTGAGATTAATAAACAAGGTGTTTACAAACATGGTAAGCATACATGTGAACACACAAAACACTTGCATACTCTCTCTCTCTCTCACACAAGCACATAATGTCTCTCTTTTCAAAGTGCTCACTTTCATGTCAATGACAGTCTGAAGAGCCTTGGTTTTTGTGGACTCAGGGGTTCCCTCGTAACGGCGGTGAAGCTCCTGTTGGACAAGAGGTAGAACAAAATGTACGGTATGTAACAATGCTGGTACAATGTCAGGGCAATTGTTGAAAAGGGTAAAAACATAACAGCTGGTAAACTAAACCATGTGGTTTATGTTTCTTATAGTTTCCCTGGATGTTACCTCTCTCAGCGCACCAATCTCTCGTTCTCTCTGTTCCAATAAACTCTCAAGGTGATGCCTGTGCATCTCTGCATCAGCCAGCCTCCTGGTCCGCTCTTGGTCCTCCTCTGATGCCTTGGCAGACGGCCCTGGAGCAGCAAACATTATAGCAAATTGGTGATTGTAACACAGTGGACAAGTACCAAGAAACAGTGCCGTAATTGCAAGGTCACAGGTTCAATGCCCACAACAGCCAATTTGTCCATCAATAGGTATGCATCCAATCAAGCAAGACCCTGAACCTCTACTGAGCCCCTGTACTGTAAAACACTATTAGCCTGCGTGGATATTTTCAGCACCTTTGCTCTGCAGCATCTCCAGCAGTTTCTTGATGGACTCATCTCGGGCTCCCAGGGTCTGCTTCTGTGTGTCAATCCTCAGCTCCATCTCCTCCAGGGTCTTCCTCAGGAGGAAGAGCTCTTTGGCCTGCCTTTCATGCTCGCCCTGCAGCCGCCGGTAGTTCTCCTCTGTGGGTTCGGAGGTCAGGGCCAGGTCACGACCCTGGCTGGCAGGGTCCTGCTGGAGCAGCTGGTTCAGGTCCCTCTGGATCCTCAGCTCATCCTGCAGGGCCTGCACAGTCATCTGGAGGTGCTGGGAACAGATAAAGTGGATTTGCTTTTTGTTGACCAAGATGTTCATCTATTAATTTGTCTGTTTGCCAACCTGTCTGTTAAAAAGGACATCAAGGGATAAGAGGGGTTGTTTGTGAGAATATGTTATGTGAGTCAAATCAAATCCATCCATCTTCATGAGAATAGATCCCAGGCATAATATTGTGTTACAGGCCTCTAATCATGCCTGAAAATTTCGTGATGCTCTGAAAGGTGCACCCGTCTCTGCCTGGCCTTGTGGACAGTCTTACATTTCGTGCCCAGAGAAATACAAGTGGTGAAACACAATCAGCCCAGTATAGTATTGCATTGTTTGTGGCATTTGAAGCCACAAGCTCTTGGCAGTGCTGCTGTGAGGCAGAAACACAGTGCTGTATTACACTCCCCGGTCTGAAGCAGCTGTGAGCCTTTTCAGACAACAGAACAAAGAGAGAAGTCAGTGTCTGCCTCCATTGCTTTCTCAACCCCCCCCCCCCCCCCCCCCAGCCCCTCTTCGCTCTCTCCTCTCGCTCTCTGCAGTTTCACACAAATGCTCACCTGCTTTGCTCACTCTCGCCCTAGCTCTTGCCTCCGATACTCTCACTAACCCTCCCTTTCCATCACCCTCTCCACCCTGTGACTAAGGCTGACTCACTGCTGTGACTGCACCCCCTCTCCCTCCCCATCCCGACACACACACACACACACCTTCTCCACCCCCCATGTTCTCGCTCTCTGTGCCTGAGGAGAGACAACAGTCAGGCGTTTCAGAGTGAGGACAGCATAAAGAGAAATGTGATGCACTAACTATACTGATCCAAACAGATAAGCTCGCAGTACGTCACAACACATACCACACACACAACCGATGCACACACACACACACACCTCCACAGCAGACTGACTATATCAGAGACAAACATAACACTTGCACAGAGGTGCATATGTTCTCTCTCTTTATCTCTCCTTCTCTTTTCCTCATAAATCTCGTGTTATATTTACTTAAATCCACCATTATTAGTTGATGAAATACTAGTATTTAGCAATATAAATTAGATATTTTATCCATGTGGCAAAGAAGGTTTGGTAAGTATGGCTGACTGATGGACAAATTAAAAATCACAGTGTCTTAACCTGATAACCTGATAACCTGATATTGAGTGACAGACCAGCTGCAATAGTCTAAAATTGCTTTCGTGTAATGCAACCTTTAAAACTGTGAAAAGACAACACATGCCCTTATAACAATTTTACAATGTCCAAAATCCTGGATGACATCTAGTCTCATATCGCTATATCAATATAGCATCAATGTGTCATCCACTCTATTAGCAGGTAACAGCCACTAGTTATTAGCCGATATATGTGCTGTTTTGCTGGGAAAAGGACTATGACAGCCATTTCACAGCGAGGCACATTTAGAGACGAGGTTACAGCAGTCACTTATCACAGAGGATGGAGTAATAAACGTCTTATCATGGGGATTTCAGGAGGTTTGCGACAACAGCACAAATCAACACAGCAAGCACAAACATCATACGTCCATCGAAATGACATGAACGCACGTGACAGCGAACACACAGTCCCAGACACATACGTGTAAACACACATGCGCAGACGCACAGATAGGCAATTGGATCCTCACTCCATGGGGGCGTACAGTTTAACAGAAGGGGTAATTAGCCAGATGCCTTTGTGTGTTTGTGCACGTGTGTGTATGTGTGTATGCATGGAGGGGGGGCTAACATACAAAAGCAGATATCTTTAAATTACAGCGCCCACTGATTAGCTTTGTGCTAGTGGGGCATTACTGGAAATTAGTCCACAGTGTGACTCTGTGACTCAGCAGGAGTGAAAACAGCAAATTATACAGATCTGCCCATCCACTACACTACAGTCATTAATGGATTAGACCATGGGCAGGATGCTCAGGGAGAAAACAGTAACGATTCACAGTGAAGGAAGGATGATTTTTCTTCAACAATCAAATAATTTGCACTATTTCCATGTTATGCTGTGTATTTAAAATCAGAACATACACCAACATTTTATTCAGTTATTCTGATGATGCATTTAAATGTTAAACCTCTGGATATATGCACACACAAGTGCATATCTGCATACGTATGCACTTGCATATGCAGAACAGGGAATTAACCTCAACTTCAAGCCAGAGGAGAGGAGCGAAGGAGAAAAATGGAAATGAGAGAGCAGAAGATTGATAAGGTGAGAGTATGTGAGCGACAGAAGTAGAAACATGGAATGGAAGTGAGCGAAGACTGATGCCAGGAATTTTCATAAATGTTCAAAGCAGCAGGCATGAAAGGGCAGCTTGGTAAAATCTTGTAAGTTAAAGAGACGGGAATCAAAGGCAATATGCTTCTTTACTCAAAGTGACACACATACACACATACACACACACACACACACACACACACACATCCATTTTACACACCCCATAGGACTCTTTCCCTCTAAACCTAGGCTGTTCTCATTAGCTTGATGTTAAATACCCATCCCAAAAGAAAAATAATTAAACTGTTTTCAACTTTGGCATGAATTTCCTTAACAGAAATTTTATGACACATAGTACATCAGCCATTAAAATTCAATACACCTCATCACTTGCTACCAACACTTAATGAACTATGAAGATAAACAAGGGTTAATATTCAGACACATAAATTAAAGTACTTCCTTTTTAGAGGGCAAGTGATGTTCCCGAGAGTAGGTTTACCCCATCACTGATAACTGTGACAAAATTCTTCAATTCATTTCTTATTCTCTGCAGTGGTTAAACTACTTCACACACATACCCAGCTTTTACATCTGCATCCATTTTTATCCTGTTCACTACATCCAACAATTTCTAAAACATACAGAGATGCTAATGCAGACATTAAACCTACACTCTCTTTGATCTATTAAGGACGTGCATATAGCTGCATATAAGAGGATTAAATAGATGTTCCTAAAGCTGCCTCAAACCTATGCTGAGAGAGAGTGAAGAAAGAGAGAGGAAGAGAAACACACTTTTATTAAACCGGGCAAGCTCAATAAATAGCTTTTCTTGAGCCAAATATGTTTGACCCTTGCTGATAGATGGTTACCCAAAGTGAATAAAATATGTGTAAAAGATATGAAATATGAATTCTGAGTTCAGAGAGAATTATTTACTCAAACAATCACTTCACAATTGCTTGTCACAACAAACATGCCTAATATGTATCTGCATTGTTGGCCTGAACATCCACAAAGGTCAAATTCGGCAACACTCACCTGCGTTTCATCTTGAACAACACGATATTGCTCCTTCCACACAGTAATCTTAGAAACCTCATCTTTCCGGAGAGCTCGCTCCTTTTTCAACTCGGGGCTCCAGAAGGTCTTGATGGAGTTCATGGAGGAGCTGAGCTTGCTCTCCTTCACCTCCACTTCTCGTCGCAGTAACTCATTCTCGCGCAGAACCTGACACAGCAGGATAAAAGAAGCAGCTCACAAACACACACCATCTGTCGTACCTAATGTATCAACCTTATCACCAAGAGCAAACCTTTAACATGGAAGTAAATGCGGGGGGAAATATACCTCTTTGAGTTGGGCCTGCAGGTCCAGTATGGTGTTGTCCCTGGCCTGCCTCAGAGAGTGCGGCACAGTGGAGGCCATGTGATGGTCCCCAAAAGCCAGAGCATCACCTGCCATCACACCCGCAGGCAGGACAGCGTTGGCAGGCACTGAGGTGGCAATGTTGGGGGTGCTGGCTGCCACGCCACCACTGCTGCCGCCCCTTGACCCATATGTCACCCTCTGTCTCCCCATGGTTGTCACTGTGCCACCACTTTTAGGCAGGTGGTCAGCTGCCATGGCAACCTCGTTGTCACTCAGGTACATCGGTCCTGAGGTGGCGTAAGCCGCGTTGAGAGACTGGATGTTCTCCATGGAGAGGGTTTTACCACCTGCTCCTCCAGGGCCACCTCCGCTGCCTCCAGTGCTGTTAGTGCGGCGGTGTCCCATTCGAGGAGAGCGGGGAAGGCGAGGGGAGCGGCCAGATCCCTGATTGCTACCACCACCTCCATCTCTTCCTCCACTATGATTGGCATCCCCTCTGCCTACAGAGCGGGCACTGCCGTACATCTTCTGCTAAATAGAAGAATGGAAGCGACAGCAAAACTGAATGTGAGATTGCAAGCCTGTGCGTATATTCTCACTGATTTTGTGGCTACAACTATCACCAGTCCCGTAAGTATGTTTCAACGGGAGTCAGCCGGGACAGTGTTCACGATATATTAAGAGTTCTCTTGCTCCACACATTCAGTGACAGGCAGGGCTGATGGACTTGCTCTCTTCAAACTACAGCTGCCACATCCAGTCTTCTTAACATACAACACCAATCTGCAAAGAAAATACAAAAATAAAAATAAAAATAAAAAATCAGTCTGCCATGCTCAGTGGAAGGACAGAAATATTGCCTATTATCAGTGGATAAGACCAAGGCAGGTTAAACTGACAGAGTAACATTGAAAGCCGATCGAATTAGGATGAATGCCTGGTTGCACTACTTCAAACAAGGCTGTGGTTCACAATATGGGGTCCTGAGATCTCCAGAGGTCCTTGAAGGGACTCCAGGTGATGCTCACTCACATTAAGAATAGCTGAATTTTATTTTAGTTACCACTTTTAAGTTAACACAGTAAGAGAACACAAATGTCCATGGGCTTCACACACTTACAGTACACACTGTAGACAGTTACATAATTCTGTATTAAGTAACATGCAACAACAAATCTTCTCAGATAGGGTTTCTTAGGGCGGATTATGTACAAATAGGACCTAAAGGCTGTTTATGGTCACTGACATAAGAAAAGGTTTGAGAACACTACTTGAATTAATGCAAAAACCTGTTAAAGCCAGTGTAACGTTAAAGCCAACTAAGTCTCGCCAGTCATTTTTTTTTTTAGCCTTAAATTTGCAAATTGATATCATCCAGGTAAGACTTCAAGCAGTTTTACTTGGTGCTCCGAACGACCTTCTGATTCTTTGGATCTGAAATCTTTCGGATTTTGCGCTCAGGTCTTCCCTTTTTCTATTTGTCATCTACATTTCCAAGACAGGCTTTTAACGCTAATGTTAGCTGGCAGTCTGCGTGGCCTTACTAGCAGCTAACATCCCAGCTAACCACAGGCTGATAATGCTACCGTTACATATTCCCTGTAGAAATACGGGAGTTTGTGTCGACACGTGTGTATTTACGGATCATAAATTATGACTGCGATCCCAGATTTGAATCTGAGTAATTTTACCAAGGCTGCTGACGCTGCCGATTAAAACTAGCAAGAGAATGAAAAGGGGATTGTCCATGGTGGACACTGCAAGGAAAAAATCTCCTCCCTGCTTGTAAAATTGAACATAGATAGAGGCGGTGCTGTGTGGAAACAGTTACATGTCTGATGTGATTACATCGGTCGAGGCAGTGACAAAATGTCATTTGTTAAGCCCCGGTTGGAGCATTTTTGCATGATTGTAACGGTAACATACGATACAACGTTAACCAGGTTTGCTTTGGAGACACCCAAACCATATCCATTTTCCTCTCCCACCATTGAAGGGCTGCTCGTTTGAGCTACGCTTTTATTCATTCACAAGGCTCGCATACCTTGCTACAAATCTCGTAATCATCAAGGAAAGTGGCAAAATATCACAGACGTGTAACATGGCTCATTTTAACACACGGTGGCTATACCATCCAATTTATGTGGTCAAGCAGAACCTGTATTTTTTTTCGCGCTAACACAATAGCCACTGGTGAAGATTTCTTCAAAAAAAAAAACTACCTTCTCGTTGTCCGGTGGAGGTCAAATTGGCGTCAATGTTGAATCCTCTATCGAGTTCAAATCGACTGCAAAAACGGTCATTTTCTTCTAATTCCTCGATAGATGTCTATCTGATTTTCCCATCTTTTGCCAGCGATAGCAGCGGCTCTGGAGAGCCAGGCGCTTCAGTGACGTCAAGCCTGCGATGCGCGTTCACGGTCGCCTTCGCCACGCTTGAATTTCGAACGCGCGGTCACGACTGTATGGGGGTTAATGGGGGTAAATGCAGACAGCAACTGTGAGCAGTCATATCCACGTTTAGACTGTAAAATAGATCCTACATCGTGGAAAAAGTAGAAGCCCTGGTCTGTGGTGACTGTTTCAAAAATAAAAATGCAGCTAGCTGACAAGAGAGCTGTTCAGCACTAGTCATTTTAGAATATTCCCCTCTGATATCATCAGTAAATGAATAGGAAAACGGTCTGTAGATAATTCCTACTTTTGCAGACATGAACATGCAGAGTTGTGGCAGGCTATGCCAAAGAAAAAAAAATCTACATTCAGCATGTTCAGACAAAGAATGCCAGTAGAGGGCGATATTTACCAAGGAAAATGCATTCATGAAACGGTTGCAGGAAAAATAAATACATAAGAGGCTCTATCTATATCTATCTACATGCATCAATATTAACTAGTTGTGACGGAAATTTGTCTTTTAAAAGTGCAGTCAAAAGCAGTACGAACTGTAATAAGCATATAAAGAACTAATTTTAGCTTACTTCAAACAAGAGGGCGACCCAGGCACTCCAAGTCAAATTTTAGCCTGTTTTAGTGATAATATGTAACAGAGCTTATAATGACCCTATATAGACCTATTTACAGGCATGCAGATTTGTTATTTTACAACACAGACAGCTATAGTAGGAGGGAGAGTGTGGAGGAATTCCAAATTTGCTTCTGGAATAACTATATATAACAGAACATATTGTTATTTGGAGTGAAAAAATGGGCAAAATGGAATGTAACTTTATAGGCCCTGGGCTGGGTTCTTTGCTCTGGAGTAGAATGACTGATGACAGCTGCTGTCCAATCTATGCCCAGACTTACTCAGTTCCATTTAAATTAAGAATAAGTACACAAGTCACGAGAATATCAGACTATTCCAGCAAGCCACACCACACCCAGAGCATATCCTCTCAGACTGGCTGATAGCCCTATGCTTGTTTCATTTGGGGCTTATTACTAGATCGGGTGTCTCTGTGATTTATTCACACTGATCTCTTAGCTCTATAGTTAGATTAATGTTGAGATGGCCTGCTCAATTATTAATGCAAGGGAACAGCATGCACAGTACCACCACATTTTGAGCTGAGTTTGATTTTACCCTCACCAAGTGCCGACTGAGAGGAGGCGGGCAGGTCTTGGATAAGCATGAAAGGGTGGCCATAACCCTGAGCAAATGCATCCAAATGCCCTCCAAAAGTGGCACATGTAGGTTATTACACCCTGCAACTTAAACGCCTAGCAGGAGCTGTATCAGACAGCATGTCCTCACAGGAGAAAACTTATTTTAAATAGTACAACTAATAATAATTAAATGATTATTCAAAGTAGGATATTCCATATTCAAATAGACATATGCACAAATTATACTGTAAGATAACAAGCGAGTTGTAATAACGTATTTGTCATACCGCCTTTGAGCTCATCTCCAAGTGATAAATGAAGTTGCACATTTGGCTGGTTAGAGGAACATGTGTGTCACTGCTGAATTTTTTGCTGCAGTCATTTTGTAGTTCACAGATGTCTTTGGCAAACACTTGAATGACTCATTTATGAAGCCCTCAGTCTGGAGGTGATATTGTGTTGGTTAAAAAGAACACTTTTGTCTTGTTCACAATACTAAATGTACAGACATAACCTGATATTTATACTTTGAGGAGTACAGCACCATTCAAAAATCCATTTAAATGGGACACTTTAACTCCACTGTTACCTTCGAATTTACTAACATTTGTTATCAGTTGGGGTCATTTTAACCCCAGCAATTTAAACTTACAGAAAATGATTATAATAGTAACTGTTAACCAAGTATATGTGTCAGGTTTAAGCTGTTATGAGGGGCGAAACGTCTTCTAAGACGTATAACTAAGTCCATCTGACCTGACTCAATTTCCTTGAGATCTTGCAGAAATCACGTTTTTCCCTCCCAAATGTAATTTATGAACTGGGCTGTTTTTATGCTGTACATGTATGTTTTGTGATGATTGTAAATGTCTTCTCATAGTACCTCAGTGCAATCCAAAACAACTAAAGCAAATGTGTGTAAAATGATGACATGTGTTATATGTTTTATACAGCTAAAAAAAAAAAAAAAAAAAAAGGTCTGGGGTCCAATTGACCCCATAAATACGTTAATGATGTATTTAGAGGCCTTAATCATTGAATGGGGTCAACCAAAAGATAATAGGGGGGTTAAAAGCAAGTTCACCAAAATGGGGTGTAGGTGGGAGACCACCAAGTTTCTAAATCTCTGGTCTTTGATTTCACTGCATGATTCAAAGTTCAAAGAGTAGAATTTAAGAGGAAAATGGAAAATGACAGGTATACCTCTTAGTTTAGTTCTTTTACTGAAATGCTGTATTCAGTCTTCGCTTTTCTATTAAATGTGGCAGGTGTTGAATAGGATAAGGTGGTTAATTGTGTAAAAATAATGATGAGTGGGTTCACAATGTGACGAGACTGGGGGTGATGGTAATAACGCGTGATCAAAGCACTCACAAACTCTGTGTGTGTGTGTGTGTGTGTGTGTGTGTGTGTGTGTGTTGTATTATGAGGTCATCCTTCGTTGGCGCATGCGCCCTAGTCGCTCAGAAAACGAATTTCGTTCTTCGAATTTAAATCAAGTGCCGTTTGCTTTGAACCGGGGGCTGTGGAGCCCGCAAGCCATAACACTGATATGTAGCTCAGTTAAACACCTACTTAAAGGTAACGTTGTATACCTTTATTCTTGTTTTATTTTTTCACGAAGGCGGATTTGTCGTTATACTCTACGGGGACAGTATGAACGGCGATAACTCATTTGTGTTGCTCAGTGGATACGATATTGAGGTAAGTCGCAAGCAGCCACTGTGTGTCGCTAAGTAGCTAATGCTGGCTAACTGTTAACTCAGTCGCTAACGGACAACAGCTATCAAACAGAGAAAAAATACGACATATCCTAACTCGGTAGGCAAGCTAACGCTGCGTGTCTAAGTAGCTTGAGTGAACTGCCTAGCGAGAGTAAGGTTGACAACTAAGGTAATGACACATTTATCGTATGTAAAGTTATATTAACACCAACGAACAAGCCTTCCGGAATAGAACAAGTCCCTAGGTGATAGTATTCAGCAGATAAATTCAGCTGGGGGCGGCCTGGAGGTGGGTCTAGCTGTTCAGGCCATCTTGGTTGGCAATAGGAAGACCCGCCTAGCTAACGTTAGCTATGCTAGGTAGCGAGCTATGCTATATCATTAACAGTTGGGCCGTTTGTCAGCGCTTGGGAGCTTTCCAACCGGCATACCGGGGCGAGCATATCCGGTTGTGTTAACAGCACGATTTTTTAATCACTCAGGGATGGACACTGGATCTCAAAATGGTAAAGCTGATTAATTCAGAGTTAATTGACATAGAAACGTTTAGTCGCGGTATGTTAACGTCAGCTAAATCTAATAGAACAGAGGTAATTATTAAAAACAGATATGACGCATTAAGCATTTAGTGTTAGCCAACGTCAGGCTGGTTTAAGGATTAGCTAACGTTTGCTAACTGGCTAGGTGTTAGCTCTGATCGCTTGAAAGCTAACAAAGAACCATTGCTCCTCCTCGCTTTGTATTGGTGGATGTTGCCATGTCGAATGCTATAATGATACGTATAATAATTGGAAACGCTGTGCATGTGTTGAAACGCTGTGCATGTAAGTCACAATTTGTCTCGAATAACGAACTCGTTTCATTATTTCGTTACGTTTCCTTTGCCGGGCTCCTTTTGCAGCGGCCAGGTTTGGTTTCATATTGTGGTTTTGCCAGCGTTGGTAATGGCTGCAACAGCCATGTATTATGGAGCACACGGATGTCTTATACGTCAAGTACCTAATTAGATTGTCATCATTGCAAGCTTTCATGCGTAAGATACCACATTAAAAAAAATAATTACATTTGCAATTTCAGTCATGCCAGAATAACACCGCATTTAGCCATCCACGGTGAAATAATAAATTTTATCGTTATATGTGCAGGGTTAAGGTAGACTGTACATGCTTAATGGAGAACAATTAGCCTACGTAGTTATGCAGGTAGTATTCAATAGCGTTTCAGTCAGTAATAGTTTTCATTTCTTGCTTGTGATGGAGACTTTGGATTTAGAAATGATCATCTGTCAGCTTGTCCATTAGTCGTTTGTGGTTCTTCAGAATTGTCTGAACTTTTGCGAGGTGTGTGTGTTGGTGGAGGTTTTGGAAAACATAGCCGTTTTGTACCATACTACTCACTTTGCACAGTAAACATATAAGTAAGTTGAATGGGCACACGCATAAAATGTAATTATTTTAACGGTGGTGTAGTGATTAGGGAAACTGCCAATCAAACTTGGTGTCCATGTTTAAGTCCCCTTGATGGCAAGTATATGCACAGTCTAAGTGTTTTTGAGCAAGACACTGAATTCGTATTCTTAATTCCAGAAGTACTCTTTTGTAGCTCTGCAGTTCACAGATTTTTCCTTTAGGGAACATCAGAATATTATAAATACATTCATGTGCTTCAGTGCAGAATAAAGAATTGGCAGATGGAAAGGGCAGTCTGTGTAGCAAGTTTTGTCTGAGGCACTAGACAGTGTCTTATAACAATGTTTTTGAGCAAAGCAATGTTATTAACCCTCTTGTATACTGTAAATTGTACTTGACAGCATTTAGGCTATGCTCTGACAAATCTTGTTTATATTTGACATAATGTTGGTTACTCTTATAACATTTCTGGCAGCATTATGCCCATGCTCTGATTATCGTTGCATGGGTCTTTTTGCATATAACCTAAGCAGAACTGTAATGCCTCCATTGCTGTGCATGTGACATAAATTATTCATTTTCTGTATATTCTTGTTTTCTCTTGCAGTGAAAGTGGATTTGAGCATATCTGGAGTCTCTGGCCAGCTTGCTTTTGTCTGCAGTGAGGATTTTGGTGTGTGGAGTGGGCTGTGCCTCTTCTTTCAATACCAGTGATTCCTTATGCTTAATAGAAGTTGTGGCCTGTGTCTAAAAGGATGGATGGTGTGGATTTAAAGAGACTTGTACTTCAGCATCAGCACTCTGTGTTTTGCTGTGGTGTTCCATCTTTTTCCATTTACAAAAGAACACCTCCCATCCTACACCAAGACTCTCTTCATTCTATTTGTAATGACTGTCTGTGATCAATAAGAAAAGGCAGTGGGAAAAATAAGGAGCTGCAAGACTTTTTTTAAGCACAGATTGATCCTGCTCATCTGAGTTTGCATGGCGGACGAGGAAGTATTCTTATTTTAATTTTTCAGTCATTGTACCCACTCACTCTTTGCGTGGGTGGTGGGATGTCGGAAAAGCCCAACGACAAAATGGTGAAGTTCCTGGCTCCCCCTCAGAAGAGTGGAAATGGCACTGGGTCTGGTTCAGACTCGATGGTGGGTGAACGGCTGCCGACCGAGGTGAGACGCCGACACCACACCATGGAGCGTGATCGGTCTAACCCTGAACACCGCTTTTTACGCCGCAGCGTCATCAGTGACTCTAATGCTACGGCGTTAGACCTCCCTTTACCCAGCAAGATCCCTGTCCTTGCACCACAACGGGTTCAATTGCATGAAGTTGTCTCCCAGAGGCAACAGTCTGGTGCTGTTCATGTGCCACGGGTTGAACAAGGTGTAGCTCGGACTGAGGACTCTGCAAAGAGTGGAGGAGGAGGAGGAAGAGACAGAGAAGTAGCAAAGGTGGATGTTGTGCCTTTAGAGCAGAAGCCTGCTACAGTGCAAGACATCTGTGATGGAGAGGTGGCGGTGACAGCCCACGCAGCACTGGGCTTAACTGCAGAATTGCCAGGTCAAACCGAACCTGAGAGCACCACAGAGGGGAAGGTACATCACGAGGGAGAGGAAGGAGAGGGGGAGGAAGAAGATAAGGACTCTGCCAAGGCCCGAGCAGAGGCTGAGCAGAGGGAGGCTGAGAAAAAAGTGCAGGAAGACATTGAGGAGGCAGAGACCAAAGCAGTGGGAACATCACCAGATGGGCGTTTCCTGAAGTTCGATATTGAAATCGGCCGTGGTTCCTTTAAGACCGTCTATAAGGGCTTGGACACTGAGACCACAGTGGAGGTGGCCTGGTGTGAACTGCAGGTACAAAATTGCAATAAGCATATATTCTCATTGTTGCTTTACTTCTCTTTGCCACACCTATCAAAAGAGCTTTTTGAGAGCTTTTTCTCCCTTCTAACACCCCATTAGTTATGCTTTCTCTTCAATGTTTTGTTTAAGCTGTTTTCTTTTTTCATACACTAAACCTAAGCCTGAAGGAGTACAGTCAAAGTAATTTTCTTCCTTACTGTGACCTGAGCCATAGCCTCTGTTATTTCCCTTCTATGAGGCATAGCTAAAATTTCCCGTTCAAAACTGTTTCTTTTTATTCTTTGTAAGCAGAGAGTAGCAAAAAGTACCTATTTCCCCATTTTGCGTGTGTGCGTGTGTGTGTGTGTGTGTGTGTGTGTGTGTGTGTGTGTGTGTGTGTGTGTGTGTGTGTGTGTGTGTGTGTGTGTGTGTGTACACGCAGCTCAGTGCATTTGTATTGGTTGGTTTTCTAAGGAAAGAAAAAAAACAATACCAGAGGTAATCTAAGCTCCTATAGTTTAACTCTTTAAGTGCTGGTTTGTATGGTCAGCTAACACCTAACCAGTTTCACAGGCCTTTCCTGTTGGATTTTTATTTATTTATTTATTATACATCATTGGCAGTAGTGAGAAGTTATGCATTTGTGGTGGTGAAAGGACAGCTTATTTAATTAAAAAATGAGTAAACAAAACACAGTAGCCAAATCATACCTGCAATAGAACAACAATGAGATAGAAAGACAATGTCTGGCATAGCTCACCAGATATTTGTCAAGCAAAGGTGAGGTGAGTTTGTGACAGATGTTGAATATTTCAAATGACCATTAAATGTATCAGAATTCTAAGGTTCCTTTGCAGTGACACACAATCATTTGCAGTTAGATAGTGCCAAGCTGAATGTGTGCCACAGCAGAATTGTTGAATTGTTTTCATCGCTTTACGTTGAAATCTCCCTTGAAAAATATTTTTGCAACGTCCCTGTGAGATTCGTCCATAGAACTGTAATATGAATCCTGCATTCAGTTCTAAATACTTGGCATTCAGATACAGGTTTGTTATGTTTGAATACATGTAGCCCAAGATGTTGCTTTGTATCTGCTTTAGAGCAGTACTTGTGATTCTTTTCAACAAGCTTGCCCATGCAGCTTTGCTGACTGTCCAGTAAAAACAGCAACATTGCCCACAGCAAGATTTGACCTGATTCACCACATGCATGTTTGCTTTTACTGTCACGCTTTCCGCTTGTTATAAGTGACAGAGACATCACACGGCAGCCGACATAAGCATAGCTGCACATGCTCACGTGGTTTCAAAGCAATGTGGAAATTACAGACTCGTGCCCCTCCCCCTCACATTCATAAGATCTGGTGCTTGCTCGGTGCATGCCTGCTCTGAATGCTTGTGTGAATGTAAAATGGGTCAGATTCCTGGCCGAGGAATTTCTAATCTTCTGTGTGAAGGAAAGTGCAGCAGACTGGCCTGTCAATGCCCATTTCTCCCCTCTACCTTAACTATCCATTTAGCCCCCCCTCCCCATTTATATATTCCTGTCTTACCCCCAACCACTTTTTAAGCTTTACTCTCTTGCTACATTCTGTTTTCTCTCCTGTCTGCATCAGCTAATGTTGATGCTTACTGCAGCATAGTTACTGTTGTCAACATTGCACGTTCTCAGTATCTTTTGCTTTCTTTCTGCCAGTAATTGTGATATCACAGTTATTATTATTATTGACTAGTTTGTAGTGTATTAGATGCAGTTAGCGACATTTAATTTTGATTGATTTGCGGGTTGGGATTGGTACAACATCTTTGTGCAGTATTTTAGTTTTTTATCATATAGAAAATAAGTATTTTTTTAGGTTTCATGTGACTTGTGAACAGTCATGGCCAGTGGAGAACTATTTGACCATACAGAAGAGGTGTAATTGGTTCTCCAATGTCATATTCATCTAAACCTGGATTAGGATCATATGCCATTGTGGTGGGAGATTGATCCAGTTGGATGAGCCCATTAAGAGTTAAGTTTTTAGAGCAGGATTAGAGCCAGCTAGCATCATGACCTACTGATTATTACTGGCACTCCTGTTAATGCCTATTCTTATGGTCACTTGGGTTGTTTTAATGGGCATGGTCCCTTTTTAAAGTGTTTACACATGTGTTGCATGGTTGCTTCTACTCAGTTACCTTGCTTGTAGGCCAATATACATTAGCAGGGGGGAATGCGCCTCAATCCATCTTTACCCTGTCAACTCGAGAGATTTTCTTCGCTAGAAATCCGTTCAACTTTACTTAAGAAGCTAAAATCCCCTCTCACATGGTTGTTAAAGCTGTCCCATGATCACTGTAGTACTAGTGCCGTTCTACGCATAACCACTAAGGGAATTGTCACTGCTCTAGAAAGTTAACTCTCTCTCCAGTTTGTCCCCTTACCAAACCTTCACTTTAGCATTTCAGTAGAGTGGGACATGGGGCAAAGTGATCATTACCACAACATGTATGTAATTTTATTTCCGTCCAAATTTACCACAGTGGGCATGGCCTTAAGTTTTATGAACTGCATGCCAGCACCAGTAACACTTCCAGCGTCTTTTATTGTACCAACAACCCCAGGTAAAACTAGTCCCATCTGAACTGATATCCCTAAGATTTTTCGGCAAACTTCTGCGTGCATTACTGGTCAAGCCATATGGTAGTGGACCATCTGCTTAATTTTCAACTGAAGTCAGTGTTCACATAAAAGTGAGATCAGACCCAAAGTCTTACCTTTGTTCCAGTTGCAGCCATGCTGCATTGTAATTTTTTATGCATATCAGTGTCAAGTTACATATTATGTATGGTATATTTGTGATCTGATGATGTGTAAGTGAAAGAAACAATCATTTTGGAAAATGATGACTAACAATTCTTATCTCATTAATGTTACATATGTCTTTTGTTAGAAGTTATGTCATTCACATTGTCTAGAACAGGTTTTTTTTTCATTCACTTTAATAACCAGGTTATTCTGCTCATAATGAACTGTCATGTTAACAAGAAACCAGGTTTCCATAATCTGGTTAACGGCTTAAGCGAAACCCGGTCAACACAGACAGATTTCTGCTAGAGAAACCCGATTACTGTGCCATGTAAACCCTTACTCAGATTTCTGAATAGCTTTTTTGGTGTGCGCATGTGCAGGGAAAGACAGCAGATAAAGAAATTGACACAGTAAACACATTGTACAATGCTCAGGAGAATAAAAACTTAACCATTTGTCATGATCGTTGAAGAATGCTAATATCAATTTTATGTCAATGCTACTACTGACGAACATGTAAGAAAACACATCTGCTGATGCCTGCTTTGACCCTCTGGAGTGATGCAGCCAAACTCTGAAGTCCCCACAACAAAAGACTGGCTGACTGGTGTGTTACAACAGCTTCACACAGGCTACAGCACAATTTTAAGTGATTGCTAGGGCTGAACAAGTAATCAAAACATTATCAAAATCACAGTAGTATGACCAAGTGCAATATCCACAGGATCTGCTGCAAAGTTGCCCCTGCCTATCACATAGCCTATAAGACAACAGGCTCCAGCCCATATCACATGGTCATTTTAATATTTGTTTTCTGTGTAATAATAATAATAATAATAATGGCAATAATGATAATAATAACAATAATAATAATATGTTTTGTTTTGTTTGTTTAATTTTAGCATATTGTTCAGTCCAAAGTGATCACATATCCAGCCTTAACCCCGTTACTCACAGTTTGCTGGTCTTGTGTGCATGTAAACGTTGTCACTGATCCTGTCCAAATAAGGTTGACTGTTAAAGGCAGGAGTTCATCTTATTATTTTACCAAAGGTGTTAATGGGTCAGTGAAAAGGTTAAGAGGTAATAAAGTGTTTCAAACATTATTATCACCCATACTCAGTACCTCCAGACCATAGCTCCAGACTTGTTGTTCTTACGAATCCCTTGGCTCTTGTTACTTTTTAGCATTTACAATAAGCCTACTCAGTTATGACATATTAGAGCCTCCATACAATGCATTTATACAGCTTTCCATGTTGCATTGCTTCCAGTTAAGTGGTATTTATAAAGTTGTTAATTTTCTCATAGCATAACAATTAAATGACTGTTTACTGCAATAAGATATTAATGTAACGTCATAATCATGTTTATTAATCCATTTTCAATTTATCAACACAAAAAATTTAAATATAATTTTGGTGGCTTAGGCATTGTGAAAATTCCATTTGTGACTGTTAATACAAAACAAAGTAAATGGAGACTCAGGTAGTGTTTTTTTCCTGATGATTGATGTTGATGAGATAATCAGTGATGCAGAAGTAAATCGGCCTCGTCACTTGTTTGTTCACTGGGACTCCAGTGTGGCTTGGAGACAACGGCAGAGGAGTCCGTGCCGTGTATGCTAATGAAACAAGTTTGACAGGTTTTCCTTCATAAACTCCCTTAATGTTGTAACAGCATAATAAAGTGCAATGTGCAATAAAGTTTTAATGTAATGGCCCTGGCACATTCAATCTGGAAGCCATCTGTCCACAATTGTCTAAGAATTTCTAGGCATCCACCCTTTTCCACCCACCCACAAACCCAGTCACATTTGTTTCGGATCTCATGTTGCAGGCATGTTTGAACAATAAGTAGGTCACTGCGCAGGGGAAGCGGAGGGGAAGAAAGAGGAATAAATTTAGGACCCTCCCCTTTCTCAGTTACTCACCCATCTTCAACCAACCATGTCATCTCCCCACCTCCTTCCTTCCCAGTATTGAAAGATGAGGAAGAGAACCCCAGGCATCCTTTGGAAGTTATGGAAGCTGCCTGTCCAGCTGGCTGCCGGCATCCACTGGGAGTGGCAGGCCATGCCCAAGTACTCTTATATGGTGGCTTTTTGCTGATTACTGTTTAACATGAGTAATCTTAAAGAGATACTATAACAGTTTGAATTTTAATTTATTGTATTTCTTCACCAGTTACATCTCAGATTTAGGAAGAAAAAATCTGCAGTAGCGCTAAATGGATTATTGGCATTCATTTTAAAAACCATGGTGCACCATTTGCTATGGCAGAAGATGTTCTGCCATAGTAATTTGAGTAAATTAGTTTGACAGTTGATGCTTTTTTCATGTAATTGTTTTCTAATCAGGCAATAGTAGAAAGCAGGAATGACTAAATTTAAAATGACTTGGATTGATACTCAGCAGCCAATCTCTCTAATTACTTGTATCAGCACTGAAAAATTGGTTATTGCTGATCCTCTGTTCATAATTTTCATTACCTAGAGAAAGGCTTATTGCTATCACATTGCAATCACTTGTAGACAAGGTACAGTTGTTTCAGATTAACAAATTCTTTTCCTCATGTTTTTTAACTCCATTGTTGGAGGAACAGAATCCTATTTGACTTGGGTTTCCTTTGTAGCCACAGTAGCTGTAGTTGCTGTTTTTGCAAAGCAGTACTTGACAATGTCCAACTGTATGCAGGTCGACAGTGTCTGACCCAATCAGGAATAACCCACCTTAAATCATAAGCCTGTTAGCTGTTGGCATGGAGCACTAAAACATGTAAGTAAGGATAATAAAAGCTTGTGAGGACACAACAGGGTGGACTGACCATCTGGAGCAGCAGGCGTTTTCACCATGGGCCGATGGACCTGTGGGCTGGTGGTGACTGCAGCAGCACTGATATAAAATTTAAAAAAGACCAGTGCTGTTTAGCAGGTCTGCAGCAGATTGACTGGTTCCTTACTAGTGTTTGTGTTCATTGCATCTTATGATTCCATCTTTTTCACCCTGCCACTTTTATATCATAAATTGATGTTGTTACATTTAACCTTTCATATGCTGAGCGGACAGTGACACTGTGCTTTGCATAAATTCGCGACCAGTCAACCAAATGAAAATTATGCTGCCTACTGGTGCCTGTCTTAAATATCAGAGTTATGAGTGAATTATGCATGTATTACATGAATACAAGGATACATGTGACAAAGAGAATCAGCATTTTTTTTTAATGATTATTCAGTACAGAAATGTGTTTTTTTTGTTGTTGTTGTTTTTTCCCTCCCAGGGCAAAGAGCATGGAAACCTTAATTAACTCATAGTGAAAGATTTCAACTAATAAGCTATATGGCTAATGATATTTTGTTGTACATATTTTTTATATTGAAAGTAGTGAGTTTGGGTGATGCATTTGTGGTGAGGTTACCTTTTCATAATATTGAGCTATTAGTTATGTAACAAATACCGATCATCTGAAAGTGCATTAGGCTGCATGTTTGCTTGTTCTGACTGAAAGTCACCCCATTTGTTATTTATAGCATTAGGGAAGTGGCTACTGGGTAATGAAAGCCTTCTCTGCTTTCTTATTATCAGGCATTTTGCAGTGTTGCTTAAATCAGATTATTTCTGGACTTGTTTACAGTCAAAGGCTTTTATACTTTCTGTTTGGTAATGGTTTCATATTGTGCAATGACTTTTTTAGTTTTACATTTTTGTAAAGAAGCTCCTTCATCAAATGAAGAAATGGAGATATGACTTCTGCCTTTTGTGTAGGGATCAACTGATATTGATTTGTCAGAGGTGATACCGATTAATTAAGGATACCAGTAATCAATATTTATGTACAGCAAATTTGAATAGAGTAAAATGAGAGGATCATTAGTCATTAGTGCAGTCATTAGTAACCATTTTGTGACCAGCAGCCACTGCACTCTATCTCACTGTGCTCAGGCAAAAGTTCAACCTGCACCCACATTTCTCTCATCTCTGTTGTTGAAGCCATGCTGCTGTGTTTTGTGCATCCCTAAAAACTGTCTAATTAGTAAAACGTACAGCCTACTTGCTGTAATTCTTTTGTGTCTTTTTGACAGAGAGGCAGCTGCATCAGTGTGCTGTCTGGGTGATTCTCATGTTGGCCATAATGTAACTCTAGATTATGATATCAGTTGAAAAATTACATGATAATTGGCCAATCCCTACTTTTGTGTTTTTTGTAAAGTAAAAGCATAGCTGTATATAACATTTAAAGTGGTATCATCATGGTATTCACGGAGTGAGTGCCTGTAACTACCAGTTGTGTAGATAGATAGATATACTTTATTGATCCCAACCAGGGAAATTCTGGATGACTTGAGCTTCCATCAGCCCTAAGTTAATAAATGAGGAGCATGAAATCATTTTGTATGCTAGTAGAAATTCTTTTTCTTGATTGATTAAGTTACAGTGGATAAATAGGTCATGTTTAGATGTTGTGATGTGAGTTTGCTCATACTCTGTAGTCAAATGAGATGGAGTACTCTACTTGACAGATGGTGGGAGATGGCCCCAGTCTGTCACCTCTTCTCTGGCTGACAGCTTGTCTCACAGTACACCCTATAGCTCAGTGATCTTTGACTTCTGTGGTCATATGTCAGAGCATCCACAAAGACTTCTGCACGTGGACAAATGATTATTAAGATGAACAAGCTCCATATAGCTTTAATGAAATTAACTGGCAAGTATCAGTTATTTTGACTTCTGCTTACAATCTGTCCATACATGCTACATCACAGCCGTGACTTTTTTCTGATGGAGACCATAAGGCTAACCTCATGCTACAAGTAAATAAGTGAAGTAGAGTTTGGAGTACTTTTTACTACACAGCTATCATTGATTGGGGAGAGTAGCCTTTATTTAATATTCCCTCTTGGCTTTCAGGCCCATCAGCAATGACCCAGATCCCAAACCATGTTTACCCAGAGGGCTCTATCTAGCCCTGTGTGTCAGCCTCAGAGCAGTGACCTGACAGAGCCAGCCTTTGGCATTATCACAGGCCTTTCTCACTCTGTCTATTTTTAGGTTCATTGGGTTATTCATGATGCTCTTTTCCTAGAAGTTGTGTGATGTCCTCCATGTTGCTTATACTGTAGTTTACAGGAATTTCACTAGATTCACAAGTCAGTGGGTGAAAACACTACATCTCTTTGTTTTTATGAATATGTTGTGAGACCTCAACTCTTCTTCTCCTTAGCAACCATGGAGTCTGCCATGCCCTTTTTAGCTGAACTTTTGTTGGACACCCTGTTTCTGTTCACTTCCTGTCACTCGTGTTGGAAAGCGCTGTGGATGGATGAGGAATTGCTAATTCATTTAGTAGAAATTACAGCAGATATATGTAGGCTATGTGGTTTGTTTGCATAATGGACTCTGTAGAAAAAGAGCTTCTAATGCTACATAATAGATGAATGTTCGCTTGCTCTTAGGACATGGTGTCGTACGATAAATTCAAAGAATAATCGTTAGAATACTCAGTTACTAAAATAATTGATAGTTGCTGCCCTAATTCCAGTTCAGTTCATACAGTTAGCCTTACTGTGTATTATCTTACAAAGTGTGATGCCTCTGAATTGAAGCAAAGAGAGTATATGATTTTTAGCAGGGGGGCTTAAAATGTCAAAGTGTTCAGTGCCCACTCTGTTTTATGTGACATCTAATTTTTAATTTCCATTCACTATTCAACATCAGCTATGCATATTGTCACACTCTCACTTACTATCATACACATGTATTTTGTACTCATAATCATGCATTACTGCATTCTCATGCTCTCTGTCTTTCTCATCACATTCAGAGACTCATTCAGAGACTCCACAAGGACAATGTATCATGTTAGCCCCAGGGCATGATATATTACAGAGGCAGCAGTGGCAACAAAACTATTTAGTGAGCTGACTCATTTCTAGTGTGTCAGACAGTGCTGCTGTGACTCATCTGCAGCTGCTGTTACCCTGTGTGCCTGCCAGTTTGGATTTTCTATTTTCTGGATCTTTATAGCTCCACCCTCAGAATGGCCCTTAGATGATGTTTGCACAAATCTAAAAAGACTTTGACTTCTTCAAGCCCATGAAATAGCCTACATGGCGCGCCTTAGTAGGTTCTTGGAGTTGCAAAGGGTCATCGTATGTTGTCATTGCAAGATTGTACATTCCTGGAAGGACTGGTGAGTTTAGGCTCTTGGTCCTGCCTACCTGTGAATTCTCCCAGAACAAAGTATGTGGTCATCCAGTCCTGGCTCGTACCGAGTGATTCAAGGAGAAACTATTAAACCTGAAATGACCATGACCATGTACAAATAAGCCACACACGTGAGTATTTGCAGGTTTAGTGTCATAGGCTCTGAGATAAGGCTCTTCACGTGAGCTTGGTGGTGGCAGTTTAGTTGTGTGTTTACTGAACTCTCATCTGATCCACTTGTGCACTCTGAGGTTAAAGAGTTTCTCTGTCCTTACTAGGGTGGTTTGGTTGGGGAGGAGATTAAAGGAGCAGCTCTGATGTGATGGCCTCAACCCCTGACTCAAGAAAAGGGCTTTGGAGGCCACTCATGGGGCCCCAAATAACTTTTAGTGCTGAAATAGAATGATCAATGATCTTGATTTAAGCTGTTCAATGAAAATAGAGCATTAACAAAATACACAAGAAATAAACGGTGAATTAAATAAACAAAGTCATAATAATTTGACTATACTGTTGATTTGGCATTTTTTTACGTAGCCTACACCAAAGAATTAGGCTCACTATGTTGCTCTGCTCCGCAACCTGGATGGGGGCAGGGAAAATTTTGATAATACAATATTAATCTGATGATGATACAAATATTAACTGATCTTCTAATTTCTAAAGGTATTCTTTACTGCCTAAAGGAGTTTTCACACAGTGTTTGTTGCATAGCAGGTATTTAGAATCCTTGGTCTTCCCAGATTTCTGTTTTATGCCTGTGGCAGTTTTCAAGTGACACCAATTATCATGTTAATCCACACTACACAATTTGATCCATAGTTGTAGAATTGTCATTATCAATTACTTGCACACTTGTCCACAGAACACTGCTTTTCAGTGTTCTGTCAGAGAAAATACATTATATACTGCATAGTGGAACACATCAAGCCACGTTTTTAACGCCATTTGTATGTTACATTGATAAAATGGAAATGCACTTATGCACTTAGATATGTATCCTTTGTAAATGATTGGAAGTTAGATTTTTTTCAATATACAATATGTTTATATTGGCTTGTTCTTACAGATGAACTTTGCCATTTACTCGTATTGTGATTTATTTATTATTCATTCACAAGCTGAATTGGATGGCAGTTTTAAAGCCTTATCTCAAATTGCAACAGTAACAACAGTCTGACAACTCATATGGACTTGTAGTAGGAAGAAATTTGTTTTCAGTCAGCTCGGAAACTAGGTGTCAGCTGGGTCAGGTAGAAATTCTTCAGTCAGTACAGGAGTTTTGCTTTTGGTGGTTTGGAGCACAGTAAACTAGGACAAGAGCTCTCATGACTTCCCCACCCCACCCCCACCCCCAGGCTCACGGCTTGTGGCTGTAAATGTTGCGGATGTTTTGCATTACTGTTTCCACATGGTGTGCAGAAAGAGAAAGGGGAACCACTGGCCTATTAGATACTTTGAAAAGTAGGTCAGTTGGTCCAAGTGCAAAGTTGGTCGTCCCGTCACCTCTCACCCTCTCATCCCTGACAGTGCTCCCTCATTATTCCCCTCACCTTCTTCTAAAATGCCTCCACACGTCTCCTTTCCAGTAATCCTTTTGACTTCTCTAAGTTCCCCCCTGAGATTGCAACATTCAACTTATAACCTCAAAGTACCTCAGCTAAGACTGCAGTTATCTTCATTATCTTTTTCCTCAGGGGATGTCATTCTGTGGAAAGTTTTGTATCCCCCCCCCTCTCTCTCTCTCTTTGTTATTTGGGGCGAGTCATTGGGCCCCAAATAACTTTTAGTGCTGAAATGGAATGATCATTTTTAACCTGTTCAATGAAAATAGAGCATTAACAAAATACACAAGAAATAAGTGGTGAATTAAATAAACAAAGTCATAATAATTTAACTGTATACTATTGATTTGGCATTTTTTTACACACACCAAAGAATGAGGTACTCACTATTTTTCACTATTTTTTCATACACACACACACACACACTTATTCTCCAGTCACAATGGGTTGAATTTCCTGTAAAACTTGGCTAGTTGCCAGGTCTCTGACTAAAGGGAGGTTTTCATCTGGCTGTATCGCAAGGTCCTCGGCTGTGGTTGGGGATTTTCTGGCTTGGCTAACTTGTGGGTTGGCTGCTCCATGGTAAGGCATGGTGCAAATGTAGGTCACGCTAGGAATTGCTCAAGCAACTTGAGAAGGGTGGAAAAGATGAAGTCTGCGCACATGCCAAGATTTTTTTGTTAGACCAATCTAACAGGTGTTATTGTTGCCAGGCTATTCCTACACTGGTCAGTTTATGCAGTGTTAAATCCCAGCAGACAGACAATGCTATCAGCTTTGCTTGTACTTCACTATGATTCATTGTCGAACCCTTCAATTGCTGGCATTTGTTGATTCTTATCAGACACAGAAAGCTCTGTTCAGATTATAGACCTTAGTGGACTTAGTAACATGTAAGAGCAGTGAAATAGCTTTGCCATCAGCGTCATGCTAGTATCAGTTTGTTTCAGCATAGCCTTTGAGATAAGCGAAGTCCATGTGATGGCCTTATAGTAAAGAGTGAAGAGATTTGTGAAGAGGTCATTCCATTCCACCTGACGTATTGTTTGGTTTGTCAATTTTGCATAGCCTCTACTAGTTTCTCCATCTTGGTAATTGTGGCGCTTTCTCTTTTTTGATTTGCTGGGAAACTAGGCCAAAGCTAGACACATTCCTCTCATTTCACAGGCCTGCGCCAGCGAAAACAGGGCCTCTATGCCCCAGACTATGCACAATTCTGTCTTGAGTGTATGTGCATCTGTGTGCTGAAGACACTGTATATTGCACTACCCTACTAACTGAACCTAGTCATTGGAAATTTAAAACCCACACACTGTTTAAAACCCACACACACATTCAAATGCTGACTTAAATCTTTAATAACTTATCTACTAGCTAAGTGTTTAAGGGATGAATATTAAAACTCTGCATTATGTCAGAAATTAGAAATGAGAAAGTGTCAACCATTTCTTATTTAAATCCTCAAGTTACTAACAGTTATTAGAACCTTTATTATTCTTAATTATTCAGCATAATACTGTTACAGTGGTAGGCTCTGTGTGGCATGAAATGCTAAGATATTTTTTTTCTGTCCCCTGCAGGATCGTAAGCTGTCCAAGTCAGAGCGGCAGCGGTTTAAGGAGGAAGCGGGGATGCTGAAGGGACTACAGCATCCCAACATTGTCCGATTTTACGACTCCTGGGAGGGCCCGTCTAAAGGCAGGAAGTGCATTGTGCTGGTCACTGAACTTATGACTTCAGGCACTCTCAAAACGTGAGTCTCACATTACAAAACACACATCCTAAATAATGCACATGTGCACAGGGCACATGTACCTGCATGATCATGACTGAAAAATCGTTTTGCTAAATGTAACTGTTCTGTATCTCAGTACAGTGAAAATACTCATTGTAATTCCCTGAAACACTGAGCATGGTAAGAACTGCAGCACATCAGATAATACTCGAACCAGCACACGTAGAACAAAGCCTGTTAATGCATTACATTAACCAGCAGTTATAACAGAATGAGTGTAACATATTTTACATCTTGTAAGAATTAGAATAGTGTAAAAATTAATTTGTGAAGGCCAGACATGTTTAATTGACATCGTTACTCAAGACAGAGGTATACACAAAACAATGAAAACTGTATAAAGTCTAAATATGAATGTATGATTCAAATAGAAATGTTGTGTGGGGAATCAGTGAGTACCTTGTTAGCAATCGTTCCTTAAATCTGATTATGTACAATCCTCGCACTTCTCTTCTCCTTTAGATATCTGAAGAGGTTCAAGGTGATGAAGATTAAAGTGTTGAGGAGCTGGTGTAGACAGATACTCAAGGGGCTCCACTTCCTACATACCCGGGCTCCTCCCATCATTCACAGAGACCTTAAGTGTGACAACATCTTCATCACGGGACCAACAGGATCTGTTAAGATAGGAGACCTGGGACTGGCCACACTTAAGCGTGCATCCTTCGCCAAGAGTGTCATAGGTACGACTCCAAAGTCACTCCCACCTCCTGTTCCCACTCCTGCATTGGGACAGTACCTCTTCTAAGGTTATGATGTTATGTTAACACTGAATGATGGTGTTTTACTGTGACTTGCTTTTCTGACAGTGTGGGTCAAAAACAGACCACAGCGTTTCAGCTGTCTCTCAAACCACAGCTCAATCGGAGGCCAGATATTGTGGCAGTCTTAGGCAGATAACCACAAGGCTTTTTCCCTTTGCACTCACATAGCAAGTCTGTTAAGTTTGATTACTGCACAGAATCTTTCTGTTTTATGTTTCTCTAAAAAGGCAAAGTTGTTGTTTTTTTTTTCCAGACATCTACTGAAAGTAAGTAGCGCCTCAAATTTCTCTTACTGTTAAGCATAAATATCATTCTAATAGATGTCATTGCCTTATATTTGCAGGCTAACCTGGCCAGGGCTATTCTGTCTTAGACTGGTCTTTGTTCTGTGGTTTGGAAATATGTGGTCTGTTTGCCAGTTATACCTATAATGTTTAACGTCTCTTTCTATGGGTTTGCCTCAACAGGTTTTTTTGTTTCTTTTTTTCATTTTTTTTGCTAGTGTACGTGTCTTACTGTCTTTCAAAACATTACAGGGCAGCAGAATCATTGCACTTCAATTTGTGTCCAGGGAGTTCTCCCCATTTTCTCTTTACCAGCTTTTTTTTTCTTTTTTTTTTTTATCTTTCACACTCTCGGGTATGTTCTTAAAATGTAGGCTCTAGCTTCAGCTGTGCCCCATTCTGCTGTATGGAATGAATAGGGTACTGCTGGTCATTGAGTAAGTATGAACTTTTATGGGCCTGGTAAGTCTGACAGTGTGCTGTGACACACCTCCATTTCAAAAACAATTCAATTCAAATAACAGCTGAGTTTTTCTGTGTAAGACCTGAGATTGAAGACAGAAGTTATCCATTAATGGATCAAGGCTTGTGTACAGGCACACACTGCTGAGTTCAGTAACTAGCTATGGGATCTGCTTCTCTCAGCCTTGACCGTAACGCTTTCCTTTCACAGGTCAAGGAGAAACGGTAAGTCACACATCCAAAGGTGAGTGTGATTTTTTTTTTTTTTTTTTTAAAGGGTAAATTTTACTTGGTTGTAAGGTCTTGACACAGGTTACTTCCATAGCTAGTAATATTTCTAACTCAAAGATCATTGGCGTCCCTTTGAACAAATTAAACTGCATTCTGGTTTGGATAATATTCTGCAGTGCTGGCACTGAAAGGTTGTAAATGACTCACTTTGGCTAAATAGTGTGCTCTGTACATTGGCTTCCTCACATAGATCTTATTACGTCCCAAAATGTCAAGGTCTTACACAGACAAACACGTGCCTCTTTCTCTGCAGTCTAACTGAGCCCAGCTTCCCCTCCTTTTTTGTTTTCTGTCCCTTTTTACTTTCCTTCCCCTCTTCTCTTTTTTTCTCTTTTTTTCTCTCTTCCAACTCTCTTCTCACAGGTTCAACTCTCCAGGAGATGTCAGCAGGCTGGTCACTCTTCTTCATCCTCCTCTTCCTCAACCCCTCATGGGTTAGAGGAGCAGAGGGGCAGTGGGTTGTGAAAGGCCCACTCAATCAGTCAGGGAGTTCGAGAGTTCTGAATAGTTGTTTTGATTTAAGGTACCCCTGAGTTCATGGCGCCTGAGATGTATGAGGAGAAGTACGACGAATCAGTGGATGTGTATGCCTTTGGAATGTGCATGCTGGAGATGGCCACCTCAGAGTACCCTTACTCAGAGTGCCAGAATGCTGCACAGATCTACCGCAGAGTAACCAGCGTAAGTCTTCTTTTGCAACCCCCCACGTCACTCCTTCTCTCGTGCCCTCACCCTTCCTCTTTGCTGAGAACTGAGAAGGCTAGTGTTCCCCTCTGGAATAAATTCCTACTCACATAGCAGACCTGCTGTAGTCACCTGAGTGCCTACACATCTTTATCAAGCCCATATTGGCTTTCTGTTTCTCTGCTATTCTGTTTCACCTTTCAATGTCAGTTTATTTCTTTCTGCCCTCTGGCCATTGCCCTTTATGATAAACCCTCCAGTTTACAACACCCTTAAGGGAAAACGTAACTTAACACTAGCAAACCCCTTCCCCTCTTGCCTCATCCAGTTTTTCTCGCTCTGCCCCCTGATTTATGGTGTAGGTGTTTTAAGTATGCAGACCTGAGGCATGGATGATAGATAATGGGGCGTGCCAGCACAGTCCTGCTATTTTTCAAATAGCTGATAACTGAGTCTTGCGATGGTGCAACAAGGGCAGTGACTGTCACAGAAAAACACAAACTTTTACACACTGTTTTATTCATACAACAACTCATACTGACTCGCCCTAGAATTGCGTAGTCATTGATATGATTCATATCCTTGCAATGACTCATGATTTGCTGCAAGAGTTTCATACATACATAGAGGTTCAACCTTTCTCACAAGTCTTTTCTGTAAAATGGGTCTTGAAATCTGTGCTTGATTGCATAGAAGGTGTATATTTTTTTTTTTACCCTACTGTTAAATATAAAATCCTCTAGGTAAGTGCCACAAACAGTAGGGGAGAGTGGGGTAATTTGTGCCAAGGGGCAAGTAGTGCCACCCCTGTTATCTAGAAAACCATAGAAGAAGTTGGTCATGTGACCACATATTTTTGAAGAGGCATCCATTGCACTCATCCTACAAAGAAGGGAGACACATGGCTTGAAAGAAAAGCACATTTAAGTTCAAAAAACATTTTTTGCCCTCCAAAGTAAAATTTCCATGATCAAGGTTTTTTGATTGCTGTCTTTGAACAATTATAGAAAACTTTGAAAACAGTTCACACAGGTTTTAGTACTTTAGTAAGCTACACCATGAGTCTATACAGTTAGCATGATGTTAGCTCAAAACAGCTGGGGGATGCATTTTTTTCAAAATGGTGGGCTTGGGGTAATTTGTGCCAAAGGGCCTGGGGTAAGTTGTGCCACTGCCACTGGCAATACTATATATTACTTTATTGTATTTTATTGTTATTGTACATTGTCTTCTTACCTTTCATCACTAAAACTATTCAGATTCAGATGAAGATGATTTGCAGATGCTCATTTTGGAAGTTTTATTTTGTTCTGGGTTTGTGTTCATGTGGCGCTCGGCCTTGTTATAGAAAAGTGGCCTGTGATCTTGTTAAAATAATAAATAAATGTTAAATAAATAATTTTATATTGAATTTGTTTTGCTTTTATATAGCATTATCATTTGTGAGATTAAAATGATCTGTTTTACTTCAATTATCAATGGCACAATTTACCCCAGTGTATTCTCTCTAATGGCACAATTTACCCCACACCGGGGGCAAGTTGTGCCACAAAACCACTTTTTTTTCGAAAGCTATATTTCTCAGACAGTTTATATAAGATCCAAAGTGATTGTTCCCAGGGATGCACAACATCTTAAACTATATGTGCATATTTTAGTTGGAGGCATTACTGTAATCCCCTCGCTTTAAAGGCACTTTAAGTAAAAATTGGCACTATTTACCCCACTCTCCCCTATATACCAGGCCCAAATTAACACCATTTACCTACCAAATGCAGATAAATTTGGGTTTGGCGGATAAATTGGAGTCACCAGCTACGTGGCCTTTAAATAATTTGGAATTACAGCATAGGGTCAGGTATATATCACTGTTTTTATGTGTATCACGATGTCAGTCAGTCAAATCAAAGCTGCTTACTATTATTTGGTGCTTTCTAGCTTTCTACGCCTGTCTATGCCTGTCTGTTTTTGCTGTAAGAAACATCTGCATTACATGTTATTAGAGATGTGTTGACTCATTTCCAGTGTTAAACCACCAAAACGAAAATATGTAGGCACAGAGAAAGGTCACAGAGGCTGGTGTTGCTGCGAGAAGTGTCATCTTAATGACGCAGGAGCCCTGAGATCCTGGCTAAAATATGAAGTTCAAAAACACAGTTTGTAAATAATACGTAATGCAGTTGGCTGGTAACAGATATTTTTGGCTGTTAAATTTTCCTGCCATTGGCAGATGAGCTAAACTAATTCTGGATCCTGAGTATATAGTACAGAGTACCATACACTGTTGACTGGCATAAGAACACTAACTGCTATTGTAGTGTTGAGCTTACATTTCGGTAGAGTCACATGCTATTGTTTAACAGTTGTGGTCCTTAAGGAGATGTGCTGTTGCCCTGTCTGTTTCTCCTAATTCCTATGGCACCAGGCAGTCTGCTGCTGCCACATCACTCCCCACCAGGCCTGCTCCATTATCTTACGCCCTCTACTCCCTAAGAGTTGTCATGCTACCATCTTTAAATACCACCAGGCAGAGAATTCATCTTCCTTTGAATATTATTTGAATGGATTGGTTTGGATGTAAAATTTCTTGGAAGAAACCTGTTGCACTGTACATTGTCACACATGTTCCAAATCAAATAAAAATCCAGGATTCAATCAGTGATTTAAAAAGAAAGAAAGAAAATTACAGATGAATTCAAGGGTGTCATTATGCCATTCCGCGGGGCTGTGACATGAACATGTTCATAGTACTGGCATAGAGTTTCTGTCAGACGGCAAGTACATCAAAAGGTATGGGCCAGTATCCAAATTAAGTAAAGGCTAAAGGAAAAGGAGAGTCAGTCTCATGCGCTGTTCTCTGTTTCCTGTAGGGGGTGAAGCCAGGCAGCTTCGACAAAGTGGCCATCCCTGAAGTGAAGGAGATCATCGAGGGATGTATTCGCCAGAACAAAGATGAGAGGTCTGGATCACATGCAGTTATATTATATTGCTAAGGCCCTTAATGTTATTAGAAATGTCTGACACCATTTGCATTACTTTTCTCCCACAACTTAACACAACTCATTGTTGGTCTCCCTTTCTTAGGTACTCGATCAAGGACCTTCTGAACCATGCCTTCTTCCAGGAGGAGACGGGGGTGCGTGTGGAGCTGGCCGAGGAGGACGATGGAGAAATGGAGGCCATTAAGCTGTGGCTGAGAATTGAGGATGTGAAGAAGCTCAAAGGGAAATACAAAGACAACGAGGCTATTGAGTTTTCCTTTGACCTCAGCAAAGATGTGCCAGAGGATGTGGCTCAGGAAATGGTAACTTTGACGTAATATGCTCCAAACAGTAGACCTTGAGATTAAAAATCCAGCACCAAGTTCATAGCTGTCACCAGTAAAGACTTTGTCAAACTAAGAGCTGAAAATTAGCAAATGGTTTGTAACTTAGTCTCTGCAGTATTCAGTGCTGAATTCTAAAATTTGTGTCTTTATGTTTCAGGTTGAGTCTGGCTATGTGTGTGAAGGTGACCATAAGACCATGGCCAAGGCCATAAAGGACAGGGTGGCCCTTATCAGTCGCAAGAGAGCACAGCGGCAGCAGGTGTGTCCTTGCTTAGCATAATGACATCTAATGTTTTCTGTTTAATATTGGCTCACGTGCTTTGCTTGTGCTAACTCAGCATGAGATCTAGGTGACTGTGCTCTATTGTTCAGACGTTGCTTATTAATGCATCTGGGAATTAATAAATTTGCCTTTGATTTAATTGAAGGTCCGAGAGGACCAGGAGAAGCGGAGGCTAGAAGAAGAACAGCAGGGTCAGTTACTGGCGTCACAGCAGCAGTCCAGTGCTGAAGTCCCTCAACCAACACCCCAAGTAGTGCAACAGCCTGCTTCATACGTCTCACCACAGCCAAGCCAACAACACAGCCAGCAGATTGCTCCTCAGCCTGCATCTCAGCAGAACCTTCAGACCACCAACTACAGCACTCCTCAGTCAGCTGGTACGGCACCTTGCGTCTCCCAGCCAACTGGCCAGGTCTCAGCTCCAGTTCAGGGTCAGAGTGTGGCTCCTGTCCAGCCAGAGGCTGAGGAACCAGAGGCTGACCAGCACACTGGTGGAGGTTTGTATCAAAGATGATTAATAGTCAAATAGAATGCTTTGTTATTTTAAGATGAATACACTTGGCAACCGTCATCAAATTAACCCTCTTTTCCTTTTTATCCCCACATCTTCTGGTCAACCAACTAGCAGACAGACCACCGGGTTCTTCTGTCCTCCCTGAGGCTCAGCCTGGTCAGGCTGCAATGCCCTACAACTCTCCTAGTCAGCAGCTTCAGTCCCACGTGTCATATCCTCAAACACAAACCGAGCAAATACAACAGCAACAGATGCCAGTGGTGAGTCATGCCAAAATAAGATTATAATTTAGTGTCTTGAGTAAGAGAAGCAGATTATTCTCCCTTTGCTTGAGTGCTCAAGAATAAAGCCAGTGACAGGCTACATTTCCTTTGTACTCATAGAATTTCATCATCTGTTCATTTGTTTTTGACTCTTCTTCTGTTTCTCTATCATATTTCCAACATGTGCACTTAATTTCTCATTGTGTGTAAGGTCCAGCCCCAGGTGCAAGGTGTCCAGCCGACCACAGTAGTCTCTGTGCCTCCCAGCACTCAGCCTGCCCCTGTGGCACCTCAGCAGGTACATTGCAGTGCAAGTCCTAATGTGCTGTAAGCCTATACTCTCCCTATGTCTCCCTGAAAGCAGCTGTGTGCGGTGGATTTCCCCAGCTCTAGTCTTCTACACTATTCTCTCACACTTCCTTCCCTGTTTTTTTTCTTTTCTTTCCATCTTCAACTTTCCTTCTCTTACCTTGTGTTGTGTTTTGTTTCTTATAGTACGGAGGTTACTACCAACCATCGCTTCCCCCTCAGGTAGATAAAATGTAACTTATGCCTGTTACCTCTTCATAATACACCCACAGCCTGCTAGGTGACACATTCTGTGCAAAATATAAACTGTCTGTGTAACAATTAAGGTCTGTTTCACTGCCATTTGGTAAGCCTTAGTGTAGCTGTGGTAGGCTCTCATGAGTACCCATCAAATCCAGAAAATTATGTTAGCCCAAGTTTGCTAAACCTTGCAAGTACAGTGTAATGCCCATCACACTGTACTTGCAAAGCATCATTTTGTAGAGTGTTCAGTGAATAATACTTAAGCACCTTACAGTGTCAAGTTGGTAACGGGTCTTATTTATGTAACTAAGCTATCCAGCAGGTAAGTGCCTATTGCTTTGAAGTGGAGCAATGTAAACCATTGAAAGGCCTCTGTGTTAATAAAGAGTTATGATTTGGAGGGGAAGTGGTATGAAGTCTGTTAGATGTTTGTCTCTATCCCTCTTACCCTCTTTTTCCATCTTGTTTGTGCCACTCCATCTTTGCATCTCTCAACCTTCTAGATGCCCACCCAGCAAGTGATGTTAACCCCGTCCTCTTACCCGGGTCCTCCTCAGCAGCAGCAGCCAGAGAGCAGTGCTGCTCCACAGAGCTCCACTCAATCTGGGACTCAGCAACTCCAGGTGACATGCACACCTACCCTGCTTACACTGATGCAAGAGCCAAAATGTTGGCATATAGACACACAATGTCATATACACATGCTTAAGTCCTAACTTTCACATTTCGTTAAACCATTCTGTGGCATGAGGCTAGGCTCTTTCTTTTAATTTCAAAGTTCTTCTAAAGCCTTGTCTTCTTTTTTCTGGACTCACTACTCCATTGCTTGGCTATCACCTTTTTCATCAACCACTCAACTCTGCATGCTGCTTAACCCTGCATGACAATTAGTCTTGGGCCAATGAGCCAAGCCCACCTATCCTGTCTCCTCCAATCAACGCAGAGCATCTGTACTTCCTCTATCAGGCCACATGCCTCTCTGTCCTGCAGGTATAGAGCACAAAACAGTTCTTTGTGTTGGTGTGTGTATGTGGGTAGGGGTGGGGCTTTAGACAGTTCCCTGATGTTTAGTCCCTCAAAAATACCTTCATGTCAATACACAGTACAACAAAACAATAGCTAGGTGTATTCCCTTTTGTGATTGGGTTTTTACAATAAAATAAAGAAATTTTACCCTGGCACTTAAAACAGACTTGTCCAAGTAAGGCACAGTTTTGATTTGAGCGTGTTAGACGGATTTGGGAGTTAGTGTTTGCATTGTAATAAAGTGCTCTTTTTAAAAGTGTGTTATCTGCATTCAGGGCCCTGTGAGTGCAGCAGTGGAACAGGCAGCAGGAGCATCCCCACTGTTGCCACCATCTGTGGAAAGGTTAGAGGGAACCTGTTTGAATATGTTTAATCACCACCATGCATCCTGGCCAAATATCTGACTTATGAATCCATGTTGTTTCCAGCTGCCTGTCAGATCCAGCTTCAGGTCTTAGTGATGGCAATGAAGGAGGTTCTACATCAGGAGGTCGTCATGAGGGGCGTTCACTCAAACGACATCAGCGGCGATCTGTTCGTAGCCGCTCTCGCCATGAGAAGACTGCAAAAGCCAAGCTGAATGTTCTCAATGTAAGGATCTGGACTGGTGACTTCATTTATATTCTTTCTGAAGCTCTGCTGATAAGAATTCTAACCTGAATGAATATTTTCCAGATTTCTAATATGGGAGACAGAGTGGCAGAGTGCCAGTTGGAAACACACAATAGGAAGATGGTCACCTTCAAATTTGACCTTGATGGTGATAATCCTGAGGAAATTGCACAGATCATGGTAATAATGATTCTCCATTTTATAACAGTGTAAGACTCACAAAATCTATAGTGCTGGTTACTGGTCAGTTGTATGATAAAATATATTCCTTTGAGGTGGGTATCAATATAGATTCTCCATGTTTACCTGCTTGTTTTCCTGCAAAGAACCTGCCTCCCATTTTTTTATGATTGATTCATAAAATGCCATTGATCTAACAGATGATAAGTCTCACAAACTCCTATAGCTGTTAATTGAACATAGAGTACCAGCCTTTCAGCTTCACATTAACAAAGATGTGTTCTTGCATATGAGAAAACAAGTGCAAAAGGACATATAACTACTACTGTACATTTTCCTTATTGATATCTGTAACCCTAAACAATATCAATGCCCAACACTGATTGAGATAGAAAATGTGGAAAGTCTTCTCATGAACTATAATGAAAAACAGTTGTTGAATTATTTGTTTTTCCAACTTCAGGTTGAAAGTGAATTCATCCTTGAGAGTGAGCGAGAGTCCTTCATTGATCAGGTCCGTGAGGTCATAGAAATGGCTGATGAGAAAGGAGAGGGCATGAAGGAAGGCTTCACTCAGGTAAATTTTGCATACTACAGGACCTTGACAGCCGACTACCCAAACTGTCTATTCAGACCCTTGTTTATTCAATCTTAAAACTTCATCACATCACTTGGATGTGTTCTCTCCACAGATGAGTGATCTTCAGCAGCAGCCTGAACTGTCTACCCCTCTGTTACCAGGTAAGCAGCCAAACATGCATAAATCCACAGCTTCTTTTTATTCATTTTTTTAACGAAGTTCAACTCCTGCCTCATGTCTGACCTTATGCTTGACCTTATCTCCAGGAATTTCTCCCAGCACTGCAGCCCAGGTGGTGCACTCAGCGGGGCGCAGGTTTATAGTCAGCCCTGTGCCTGAGTCTCGTCTTAAGGAGCAGTTCTTTGGCCCTCCCTCTGCAAATACCTCCTTTGGAGATGAACCTGCCCCAGGTGAGAGGAGTGTTTGTTGTTCTTTTTGGAATGCATTCTGAATGTGTCATAGCATTGTATACCTAAGATGAATAATTCTTAGATTGAAATTACTGAATTATCATAATCCAAATCACATATTTTGAAATAATTGTGGGATGTTCATAATGTGATGAACTCTGGGTCAATAACACAGCATTTTAGGACAAAAGAACAAGGCAGCCATGTTGTTCAGTAATAAGAGGGCAGTGTAGGTATCGAGCAATGAAGAATCCATTGGCTGTATTTTGATCTTAAATTCAATGTAGCAGTGCATCAGAATGTATGTAATAGGACCATTGTGAGCTGAGAATATTGTAATATTGAGGCATATTATTTTAGAGTAAGCAAAAAGATATCCAGATATTTTTATTAAAAAATTTAGTAGCCAAGAAAATGCATTGCAAATGGAAATTATAGGACATCAGAGGTATGTCTTCTATCGCTTACCTCAGTTAAATATTTTCATTACCTCACTAGTGCAGTGGAAGACATAAATCTTTGAATTACTTGGCTTTTTGACACCTTTTCTTTTTTGACAAAGTAAAACGTAAGCCTTTATGCCTTCCCACTTGAAGAATAATTACATTTGCAATATTTTTTAGGATACATTTTTGATGGAATTTTTTTTATGTTTAGTACAAATCGAAGTGTAATGGAGAAGGTTTTGCCTAATGCTAAGTATAAACTTTGTACAGCTCATCATTGTGGCTATATCCTTATGTTAGAGGTTATTTTGGTTTTCATAGGTTGTGTGGAAAATTCTTGAATATTATGGGTGATTGAAGTTCTTAAATCTCTCCTAGCTGTTCCTGTGACCCTCGGACTCTCGCTGTCAGCTCCATGTGGGACTCTTCAGCAGGCCTTCAGTGAGATGAGGCAGGGTCGTGGAGAGAGATCGGGCAGCTGTGTTCCCCCAGCTACTGAGCCAGAGTCCAGCAGTGTGACATCTGCCCATGCTGGCCCAAACTCCAACACCATCCTCCCTCCTGCAGATGCTGTAACTTCCACCACTGGCAGTTCCTTGCCTGCGGTGTCTGCCACCTCTACTGCAAGCTCCTTACCACCTCCTGCGACGGGGAGGGTCTCCCCCACACCTTTATTAAATCACTCTCAAGCCCTTGCACCTACCACCAGTGATCCCAGTCCACCACCACAGTCCTCCCACCAAACAATCCCCTCCCAGATTGCGCCACCCACCAGCATCCCCTCCTCATCTTCAAACATTGCTCCTCCCGTTGTGTCCCAGCCCTCACAGGCCTCTGTCCCCTCAGTACCTGGGCCTCAGCTAAACAGTAGTGCCGTCCCTGTCTCTTCTGTTGCCAGCGTCACACCCAGTACTACTGGTGCTGCACCTGCCTCAGAGCAGCAGGCTGTTAATAGTGCTGCTCCATCTTCCCAACCCATGACTTTGTCCATTCACACAGGACAGCACACAGCCTCCCAGTGTCAGCCCATTCCCACATCTGTCCCTGTTTCTGCCCAGCCGCCACCCCCCACCACCTTGTCCAGCCAGAATCAGGTGCAGTCCCAGCCAATAGAGCCAGAGGGGACTGAGCCCCAACCCAAGGCCCCTGGCATAGATGACATCCAAGCCCTAGATAAGAAGCTACGGTCCCTCTTTAAAGATCAGAGCTCTGCCACTTCTTCCACTTCAGTCGAGCCTTCTCAGAATACAGGCACCTCCTCTCCTCCTGCTGGGACTACTTCCCCCCCACCTGGTGCAGCCCTTGTGCCCCCATCTAACCTTCCTCTTACTTCTGGAGTACAGGGTGTCCTAGGCCCCACATCCACACCAGGACAGGGGGTTACCCCAGCGGGACATACACAGACCCCTCCAACTAAGCCCAGGGCACAGGTCAGTGGAATTTGCCGTACCCCAACAAAAGTAAATGTGCTCTTGATCATGGTTATAATACTTTTGCTGTCGTCTTTATCTTTCAGACTTTGCCTGTTGGCTGTGATCAAGCTAGTACTCCTCCCTCAGAGCACATACCCCCATTTCCTGGGCCAAATCAGGTGAGGCCTATTATGTCCCAACATCGGTTATTACCAAATGATCTACCTATGAGAATGACAGCTGTAGGTGTGAGTCTCATGCAACAGCTTTGTTTTGCATAATTTGTTATCTTGCTTTATTTTTGTACAGATTTGAAGGTTGTTACAGATGTGGTACAAGAGACTAAATTCTGAGCTGCTTATGTACTTATATTGTTGCCTGTATCCCCTAATTGTGTAATTCCACAGCCTCAGCAACCCCTTGGTAATTTGGATGCCCAGTTGAGAAGAGCTCTGAGCCCAGAGACTGTTCAGGGAGGTAACAGAGCCGTACCTCCAGCAGCAGGCTTCACTCTGGGACGTTTCCAAGTATGTTGTTTTTTTGTCACAGCTCAAATTTACATATGTATTTATTTTAAAACAGATAAAACATAACTTTATCTCTTTATCCTTAATCTTTGTGTATCAACATTTTGAAAAAAATATTTGTTAGTACATTAGTACACTGAACTTTGTCCTCCTTTTGTTCAGGTCTCTGTTGCTACTGATGGCACCTCCAGCAGTGTCCCAGATCCTTCCAGCATTGTGTCCTCTTCCTCCCTCACACCGTCCTCGTCCTCTTCCTCCTCATCTTCCTCTTCCTCGTCCTCACTCTCAAGCCCAGAGAATACCCTCCACCGTTCATCTTCTCTGTCCAAAGGAGTCTGTGGAACTGACACTACAGATGGAGCCTCATCTCTTCCTGCTGCTCCTGCTGGTCAGCCCATCACTATCGGGCGCTTCCATGTGTCCTCAAGTGCTAATGCCATCACTGAGCCCAGCACTGGCCCGAGCTCCAAAGTGGGACGTTTTTCAGTGACAGGTGTGTGCTAGGTTGAAGATCCATTAAATATGAACAAAAACATAACTTGTCTTATAAAAAGATAGTTTTCAAAAACAATTTATCATGAATTCATCCCTCTTTCATTTTCCTCAGTGACCCCAGCTGCAGGCTCCAGTCCATCTCGTGGCTCCAGTATGCAGAATGGGCCATCTTCTTCAACCTCTGACCCTCAATACACATACCCCCCTTACATCAGCAGTGACAATGAAGACGACTCAGGTCCTGAGGACGAGGCTTTCCAGAAGGAAGTTAGCCGTCTCAGAGAAAAGTAACTGTCAAATCCCTATTTCAGGCTACCTACATTTACTGTAAAAGTTACTTACAATTTTTAGTGAAGCTGCTTAAATAAAGCTAAAAGAAAAACACACCCACCTCTCTTTTCCCTCTCATGTAGACATATGATAGAGATCCAGGCCTTACACTCTCGTCAGAAGGAGGAAATAGATGCCTTGTTCACCCGACTGGGCAAACCCCCTCCTTCATCTGTCCTCTCACCTGCTGTGGCCATGGCTGGAAGCCGGCGTAGGCCCAAAAGCAAGGGTCACAAATCTGCTCGCAGTAGTGGACAACACAGCCCACTTCACTCGGGTAAGAGCAGTATTGCCTTGTTCAGTTTTTGGTCTTTCACAAAAGGCTTTATTATAACATCCTCTCTGAGATAAATACTAATATACAATTTATTCTCCATGTGTGGCTGACCACACAGTTAAACTCTTGGAAGCAGAATGCTAAACTGTATCTGTGTTTTGTCCTGCATTTCCACTGAGTGCTGTACTCATGTTTTCAGCAACCCCAACATCAAGTCAGAGTCTCCATGGTTTAGCATCTCCCGAAAAACACATTGAGACGTCAGACACTGTCAGCACGATGTCTTTGCAGCAGCTCAAATCCTCCCCGTCCATGCCCAGCCTAAGCACTCCCTCCACAGGTGTGTGCCAGCACTTACTGTTGTTACAGTGAGCTATTGGCTTGAATTGAGTTCTGATTCACCTCCCTTCTCTTTATTTCCAGGAGCAAGTGGAACCAGCTCCTCCAGTGGGCCAGGCCTCAGTAATTCCCCCGCCCAGACAGTTGGAGCTACTCCTTCTGCCCCTCATGCCCAGAAGTGCAAAGGCACCTTCACTGACGACCTGCACCAGCTTGTTGATAACTGGGCCAGAGACGCCATCAACCTCTCTCAGTGCAAGAGGGGTCCCAAAATTGGAGCACAGGGAGCATTGGGGCATGATGTAAATACTGAGTTCTGTCTTACAACTTAAAACCGTCTCATTTCACCTCTCACATAATGTTAGAATCTCCCATTTGAGGCATTTCCACCATATATATTTATTTTTGTGAATGACATGCCATAAATAATAATCCTGTCAACAGTAATAATCTTTTTCCTCTCTCTCTATAGCAGATAATCCCTCCAGCCAACATGGGACGCAAATTCTCTGCTCCAGGCCACCTCTGCCCTACCCTTCCCACAGGTGCCAGTACCACCACCACCACCACCACCCAGCTGTCCAGCACCTCTGTCCCACTTGGACCTCGTAAAGGCTCTTTGGGTCCAGTTGCCCAGGGTTTTGGTTATGCCTCTGCCCCATACAGTGCTCCTCAGTGGGCAGGCCCCACAGGCTCTTGCCAGGTCAGCATACTTAACCCAACACAGCCACTAGCCCAGTACCAGCCCCCCACCTCAGCTTCAGTGTCCTTGCAGCAAGGCTACCATATGGGAACCACCTCAGCCCCTCAGAAATCTGTCAGCCCTGGAGGTGCCAACCTGAGGCCCACGTAGCCCAGTCTAAGCCCTGTTCTGGGCTGAGAGGGGGGCCAGACAGGGTGGACAGTTGTAGAACGAGAACCACTAGCTCTTGCTGAAGCTTGTTGGTTGGGTCTTGTGATTTTTATTTTTTATTTTAACTTTTATTTTTTTTCTGTATCAGTGTTGACCTGTGTGGTTCAGTCCTGTCAGGCAGACAGAAAGCTGTCGGGCAGATGGAGGGAGAGTGCAATACACACCCACAGCACAAGTCACACACTTAACCCTGCCTTTGGCTGTGGGAAAGAGTTGTGATTGAATAGTTGATTGGTTTTGTCCAGTGAAATAAGGACCCAGGGGCATAACCAACAACAGCCAAAGATATCCATTGAGAGCACCCACTGCAATGTCATCATTCCTGTGAAGAGGGATTCTAATTCACATCTTTACTTGTCCTGGCTTTAAATATGCCTAGGACAGAGATAATTGGACTGGTAACCCACTCACTTGAAAACAGACAAACATGCGTGAAGACATGCCCGACTAAATATTCACTGGGTTGAGTGAATCGTGGAATGGTAGGTTAAGTTGTCCAGGAGAGAACGGGGAGATTATGACTGTACAGAAAGTGGAAGGGTGACCTTTTGTCTTGGTTGAAGCACTTAGGTGTTAGGGGTGAGATAGTCAGGGAGACTAGAGGGTGTTAGGAAGAGAAAGACATAGTAAGTTAGGAAGGAGTGTAGTGGATTGGTTTGGAACTTGAATATATCCTGTGGCTACCTATTCTACAGTAAAATGCAATAACGGTAAAGACCTGTCCCTTGTAACAGTGGCCTTAACTCCCCAACATATGTAAACATTGACTTTGTATATAGACATTTTTTGCTGGGTTATGAGTCCATGTTCAGCCTATTTATATGTCCCTGTGAGAAAGTCTGGTGTCTTTTGTGATTTGAGTTGTCTCTTTTATCCATAAAAGTTTAATATCATACTGATTTACCCTTTACACTTCTGACATGTTAGTATAGGCCAGTGGATCTGTGTGCACTGTACATAAAACAAAAATCTGTCCTGGTGTTGACCACCATTTGGAGATTGAGTTGAGTTCAAGAGGTGTTCCTACTGTAAATGATACTTTGGTTAGGGTGCGTATACAGCTGGTTAAGAAGTAGACCTGAGGTTTTTTGTTTTAATTTATTATTATTTTTTACAGTAAGATTGAAATTTTCTTGTCAAGGATCCCAAGTTGACACATCACATCACCCAGTGTAATCAGTACTGATAGTAACTTTGTAGATTTAGACAGTTCAGAATCTGTTATTCATATCTTACAGAAGGCATTAGGTTTGGATTAATAGAGTACTACTGGTGGATATTGAGATTTTTGGGTTCGGAGGGGACCAGCACCCCTTGCAGTGGTTTACATAGATGTTGCATGATACACAGATACACAGGTTGCTCGCCAAGTCATGTCAAACAAAATATTTCCGCGTATGACCTTTTGCCGTCATCTCTCAAATCACAAGTGTCTGGGGTTCTCTCTCTCTGTGGTCTGTTTTTGTATGCGTATATTTAATAAAAACAAACAAGATGTTCTTTATGGACCTGTATTCAGCCATCAGATTTTGATGTTGTTTCACTGTAATTATTATTAAAGGTTGTTAAACAACATGTAGTTAAAGGAATATAAAAGTGCAATTGCAGGGTTGTTATTACTGATATCCCACTATTAACACAGGAGTAATCCTGCGGTTGATTAAGCTCTTATCTTTGACCACCCTGCCCCCTTTTTCTATTTTAGTGTGTAAATATATATAACTATATTAATGTGAGGTAAATGGTTTCACGTAATGCTCAGTCACTGTAGAGTACTATGTGCTTGCTATAACCCACCCCGCACATGCATATGCACTCTACCCTGTAGACCCGGAACACTTTAGTGCCTTGCATCCTCACTAATGACAAGTTCCACATCCATCTAGTCCTGGAGTAGTAATGTAGCTGTGACTGTACTGCAGAAAACCAGTTCTCAAACCTACACAACACACAAGTAACAGAACAGGTGGCTCTGTAACCAACACACATGGCCAGTCTAGGGGACAACAGCTCTTTGGAAGATCAGACACAACATACGAGACTGCAGAATAAAGAGCACACTGAGTAATTTGGAAACTGTTTATTTTCTTTCCTTTACAATTACATATGTGTTGGTTGTGTATCAGCTGTGCATTTATATTTTGGCTCACACATGGTTTGGCTAACATTTGTCTTTTTGTGGAGTTATATCAATATAGAATTTCATAGCAGCACTTGTTTGGGCAGAGAATGAGCTGTAAAAAGATTCAACAGTTGTCATGCCTGATGCTGGCACAACTTTTCTTGCCACCTCATACATGAGTGCCATTCTCTCATTGCGGCCCTTTCGCCCACTCATAGATTGGATGAATACTTAAACTTCTCTAGAGAAAAAATAAGTTACTGCAATGCAGAATATGCAATGTTTAAAGTTTTATAGGGACTGAGGGGTAATGGAAACATTTGCATGCTGATGAGGGTTGTTACAGACTTAAATGTTTTTGATATTGGAATATAGATATCCTGTTTTTCTTCATCCTTTTTTTTTTTAATTCTTTGCCTTTCTGTGAGTCCTCACAAAGTGCCGATGATTTGTTGAATTGCCATTCACCACTGTCACAGGCACAACATAGTTCAATATCCGCATCAGCATATGTATCCTGCATGCTAGCTTCACCGGTTTTTATCTTAAAACGACAACAACTCATAACTGACCACTGTACAGCACAAGCTCACAACAAAGCTGATATTTATGTGCTACTATGCTATTATTAACTATCAATATCTCGCTGCAATACTTTCATGAGGCTACTAACACGCAGTAATATCCTGTTGTACTTATTTCTGATCACTCTTTACTGACCTCCTGTGACTCAGTGTTCTCTGGTTTTGTGTATGTTTTTTCACATTGTACAAAATGTAAAAAAAATAAAATAAAAATGAAAGATCAGTCTGGGCATTTGTTGTGCTTCTTTGTATTCTTATGATTCGGTTCATAACCAAATTGTTAATATGTAGTACACTAGTTACTAGTGAATGATAAATAGTAAAACACCAAGGATTTCTTCTTAGATGCTTTACAGTCTTTTCTTCAAAATAGCATCAAGGCACTTATACTTAAAATTCCAAGCAATTATCTTGTTCACAGACAATGGGTCACTTTCAAAAAGACAAATGGCTTTTATTTTTTGTACAACACCAGAAATGTCAGAATTTTTAGAAACGGTTGACTTTTTACAAATGGTTGACATACTGCAGTAAGACACAATTTTACAATATAAACTCGTGGATGTATACATTGAAATAAATAGAAAATTAACATTAAAAACAAAGCTAGACTGTGGAAAAGGTTGCAAGGAGGTAGTGAAACATTTTCAAGGGTTCAGTTTGCGTTTTTTCATGTACTGCCCTTGTCTGTATGGACTTGAGGCCTCACCTGTGAAAATGTGAAAGAAAACAAGTTTAAGAAAATGAAATTTGACCAATAGCATCCCCCCACCCCACCCTATCCACACACACACACACACACACACACACACACACACACACACACAAAAAAATCCTCACATCCTCACCTGGCCTTGCCTGGTGATGATTCTGATATGGAGGTTTGTATTGGCAGTGGTTGTCCTGTCCTCTGATGCTCGACGGCGCCTCGTTGTGAGGTCTGCCCGGCGGCCTCAGTGGGTGGGACGGGTCCCTCTGAGGGGTCTTACTGCGTGTCTGCATCTGGTGACTCCTGGGTGTGCTGGGCTTGGAGGCTCCTGATTGCGGCGCTCCGGCGGGGGCGTCCAACTCCTCAATCCCGTCCAGAGTGAAATCCCACAGCTCGTGATCATCTGGAGAGGAAAAGGAGCACGTAGTGAGTGTGGCTGGCTGGTGAGAGACGCAGGTTTCATTATCATGTTGCCAAAGCGTCCTGAGCCCTCTGGTGGTGGTTTAGAGAACCTGCTAAATATTCATCCCTACTGCTCGGCTCTCTGTGTCCAGCTGGGGGGCTGTGGCCAAACCTCGATGCAGCTACCTTGCCAGGGGGGCTCACAGGACCTGAGGGAGGAGAGGCATCATCATAAAAATAGCAACAACAGAAGTAAACACATTCATACCCTGTTGGCTGAGAGCAGAAAACACAACACAACATCATGGCAACACAACTGCTCCTGTTTTTGTTTTTTTTTTTGTTTTTTAAACATCTCCACCAGGTGGCAGCCTAGAGGTAATCATGTGTTTGGTGTTGCATGTGTATGTAGCTTATCTCGCATACTACTGGGTTTATCTAATATTTTTTGTGCACAATTATGACTGTATGATCAAGTTCCTGTGTGTTACCTCCAATGGATGCTCGTCCAACAGGAATCTCTACATCCTCAGACTTGGCTTGGCCCTGTTGCACCTTCTTAGCTTCCATCTCTTGCCTGAACTTCTGCTGGAGCTGCTGCTGCCGGAGCTTCCTCTGCTGTTTGGGGTCTGTGTGTGCTTCAGACGGGACGACACCCACCGAGTCCCGCGCAGGCCTGTGGTAGTAATTATTGAAAATACAGCCCATTCACGTAAAACTAAATTTTAAAAAACGACAGAATAGGAGATCTGAGGCTCAGCGCGGCACTGGGTCATGTTTACCTGGGACCGACGTTGTCATTCTTCCTGTCCATCTCGGCTGATGAATGTACAGGGGCAGGGCCAACACCAGATGGGTGACAGAGGGGTGTCCCGGCTTCGGTGCCACTCCCATGACCTGCTGAACAGCTCTGGTTCTGGTTCTGGTTGAGGACTTTGGGCTCCAGCGCGGCCTTTGTTGTCGAACCCACCGCAGACCCAACCTTCTCATCCCGGGCCAGGCTGGAGAAACGAGCCTTCTCCACTAAAGGCTCATGGTCAGAGCGCTTGGTCTGGGCTGGGTCAAGAGGAGGTGAAGGCTGTGTGAGAGAGAGGTGAGGAGATTCAGCGTCCACATAAAACTTAATGAAAACAAACACAAAAAACAATACAAAATAATGTAACACATAAGACATATCTGACCTGTTTGGGGATCTTGTTGATGGCTATGAGGTATTCTTTATTCAGGATGCAGTTTCCAAGGGCATTGCCGAAGCATCTGCACAGGACAAAAAAAACAACTATGAAGTACCAGCGTTCAGCTACATCATCATCCTGCATGATCCACAGAAACACACAGCCACAAAAAAAAATGTATTCTTGGAAATTATATTTTTATGTTCCTGCAGCAGTCTGAACTATTACTTCAGTGCTCTCTTCATTCCATCGGTGACGGCTTCCTTCCTCGCTTTTTCCAGGGACAGAGCTTTCGACCTCAGGCCCTCGCTCACCCCGTAGCCCACATCTTCATGGAACGAGCCGTCCTGCGAGAAAACACACGGTAAACACACACACGGACCTGTGATGAATGTGTGGATTAAAAGGCAACCACAGGCTACAACAAGGATCACATGAAATTTGGAGTGATCAGTATCAACAGATAATCATACTGTGATTATTTTGCTGAATATTTTAGTTGTGAGGTAAATTGCAATATAATGTACAAATTGTAAACGCATTTACAAGTAATCTTGGTGGCAATTTTGTAGAGATTTCAGAAAATAAACATTTTCACAAACATAAATGCAGCTGTCAAGTTGTTGTGTTAGAACTTGATTAAAGTTGAATTTTGTAATTTTTATTTATTCAGTTTACAAAGCGCGACTTCAGACTTGTTGCCATGTTTAGGAATCCATTTTGAGCAGCCATCTGATAAAATAACTGCAGCCTCTTGCTATTTGGCAACTGATGTAATTCATAATCAACTGAAATCTCTTAATTAGATGAAACTGCATGTGGAAAAAAAAATCTGGAATCACAGTCTCGACTGCATTTGAGTCTTTAAGTATTTAAACTTTCTTTAAAAAAAAAAAAAATAGTTTTGTACATTCTTTGACCATTGCTTGTCTAACCTTTAACTGCACTTTGACAAACGCACTGACTCCGACGTAAAACTTGCCGTTGACGAGGTCCACAAAGTCTGTAAAGCCAAAACCAAGAGCCCGTTAGTGTGATTCTAGCACAGAGCCTCGACGTGAACACGAGAGCCACCCGTGACACGAAGCTCCGTGGTCCCTACCGACGTTCTGCTGGGAGATGGAGTGAGACCATCCGTTGTAGCCAAACATCTCGTTGGCCAGGCTGATGACACGATGCCCCTCGATATAGCACACCTGGAAAAAGTAAAAACAAAAACAAAAAAAAAAAAAACAATACTCTAGAGACTGTATCCAAATGCTTTTACATAAATCTGGGTTTTTCAAGTTAAAAAAAAAAAGCTGAAAAGAATCCATTTAATGTCCATATCGCAAAAAAAAAAAATAAAATAAAAAGTTTCATGAGCACTTGAAGTGGAAAGGTTTTGCTTCAACCCACAAGACAGACAGACTTGCCTTCTGTCCGCCTCCTGCCATCCTGGTGCTGATGTATTCGGGGCCCAGTTTCTGCCGCAGGGCGTTCTGAACCGCCTGGTACTCTTCAGCCGTGAAGTTGTGCTGTAAACACAGTTCAGTCAGGAAGGCCAGCCATCTTACTGTGTAAACACTGAACTGAACACACTGCAACAATAATGCCTGTTCCCCCACTATTTTACTACATCATGGCAAACTGAGAGACAGGGCACCCTTTGAAAAATTATCTAATAAGTACCATGATTAAATTCTTCAAATAAGCCGTGAATACAGGGCAAAATAAGTATAATGAGTAAGGATGTGTAAAAAGTGGCCTGGATCTGTTTTTTTTCCCCCCCCCATCAGACTTTTTATGCCAGTGTTAATGCCAAAAAACACACTGAATCTGGAAGTTACCATTCTGATTTGGGCAACAGTTGAATGTGGTCCTAAATCAGGCGTGTATCTGACTCCTGCTGATGTGACACTGTGTGAACACTCACATCAGATTTTTTTTTTTTTTCCCACTGAGCGCTCTCAATGTCAAAGTGTCATTATTGACTGAAAAAAACTGAATTGGGACACTTTCAGCTGCTGCGTTTAGACCATAACAGAATGATGTATGGGAGGTGTGACTATGATATTTCACTGATCTGTGAGAGAGTAATCCCCCTGCCTCCTCAAAAATCAAGCAACTGGATTTGATATCTCAGATGAAAGCAGCTTGAAGGGCTCAGATCTCCAAGTTCTTTGCTGGCTGAAGCCTGGAGGTTTGATGTTTAATTTAATCTGTCATTGCCAGAGTTTGGTTTAGAGGGAAACTAGCTGTTAAGTCAAAACGCATGAATCCCCAGTTCATTCATTCATTCATTCCTACGATCCACATTCATTTCTCAAAAAACCTGTGTGGGGCTGGAGCTGATCCCAGCATGCGCAGGGTGGGGGACAGGTGGACACTCACAGTTATACTGATGGACAATTTCCAGTCCATCTCTCGTTTGCATGTCTTTGAAATGTGGGAGGAAATCATGCAAATTCACTTCAGAGAGGCCAAGACCTCCTCACTATCAGGAAAGCAGCGGATGAGTCTGCACACCTGAGGCTAATGTGGCCCTGACGGGTCTGCCCACCCACCTGTCCGAAGCCCCCGGCCGCCGGGAGGCTCCTCTCCTCGTTGTCACCGGGCATCATGGCGCAGCTCCGCTCCGGCGTCCTGCTCCAGCTAAACTCACAAACATCACAGTATCAGCGCACCATGATGGCAACAGTGTCGCAAGTTAGACTTTAGTGTGTCCAATACTGTCTTTAATGGTTCACAAATACCACTTATGTATTAATCCGCTGAAACAACTTCAAAAGACAAGTTAGCACCAAATGCTGCAACTAACGCGGGCGAACAAGATGTTTGGCTTCACGCTAACAGCCTCCAACCCCAGTTCGTGTTCCTGTGAAGATTTAGGACGTTAAATCAAAGTTTATTTGCAGAAACTCACAGTCTTTGAGTTTGGTAACTGGAGCACTTTGTTGTTGAAGGAAAAACTGAACTTCCCGCTTAGCGCGTGACGTCACCGACCAGTGGGTGGAGTCGATGCTGCCTTCAGGGACACTCGGAAACAGCACAAACGGCTGAAACATCTTTTTCTAAAATTGTTTTTAGAATACATTTCTGGCAGACTAATTGCTGAACGATAATAATACCTTCCAATAGAATATTTTAATCTTAGACAAAACTTTTTAATGGTGACGTAGCCTTATACCATGAGCTATAATACTGTATGACAACTATATAATGTATGGCCAATCTGATGACTTTTTTTTTTTTTTTTTAGACTTAGAAATTGTTTTATTCTTTATTTCCTCGTGCGATACTACACCACCCACAAGCTTTAATGATTTCCCTCCTTCCCACCAATCAGATCTCCAAAAGCTTCAAAGCTGTATTTCAGGATGAGGAGTGTGTGCACAAGGGCAACGATCACTGAAAATCAGTAATAATCATTTATTATCATATTATATGTGGGGTCACGCTTGAAAATGACATAAGTGGCATCAGTGATGTCATTCAGTGCCGTTTGGGATTAATGGGTCATGCCCTCTTTATTTTATTTTATTTTTTTATGAAGGCTGTGCAGCTTTGTGCTTTTGCCTTTTTAAAGTTTTCATGGACTTATTTTCAGAAGCTATTTGTAAACTTGCAATTCATCTCAGAGCTGAATGATTTGGTTTGTACTTCAAAGCTCTCATGATTCTCTGAAATGTCAAGCAAACGGGACATTTCGATCTCAAGGGCGGGCCACTGCAAGGGATGGTGGGTGTGTTTAATCTCTATAATGGTTTGAACAAATATGACTAAACCAGCAGCATCATAACTATGTTTTGGAGAGTAAGATTTTGTATTTTTTAAACAATGACACTGTACAACCAGGCAGGGTTATTGGTCACCACAGAAAGTCCTAATAAATCTGTAAACATGCACTAAAACTAAAATAGTTTTTTCAGACTTTAAAAAAATTATGACTGTTGCAAATTACACTTTTACGCAACTCACTGTATTTTTTTTTCTTTTACTTATGATTTAATCATTCCAGTGAAGCAAATTAATTTGAGAAATCAAAGTCAGTGCCTCTAACTTCTAAAATCAAGCACATGCCCTAAAGACAGGGTAGCTTTTGTTTCAGCACACGCCCGTTAATATCTCTAAAAGCATTTGAGTGCGTAACAAATCGTAAGCACCTTTTTAAGAAGGTCGAAGCAGACTTTACTGAGAGTCCCTGAAGGAAGCATTAGACTTGGACGAGCACAGAAACAAAAGGCGAGGACAGAGGAAGCCAGGCATCTCTGACTGCGTGTCAAAACTCACCCTCTCTGCCTCTGCTACACCTTTTCCTGGATTCAGACCATAAACAAGAGATCTCTGACATATTATTCAGTGACAACATGACTCATTTTGTCACAGCACAGTCTTTATTTAAGTCCTTATCTGTTGACACATGAAGAGTCACATCATCTGTATCACTGCATGTATGGAAATCATGTGCAGTGATCTGGAGCTGGCTATGGATGCTTCAGTGGCTGCACAGTGACTTGTGTATTTTTAATGCTTATCAATAGCTGCATCTGGAGGAAAAACTTACCATATTTTCCGTGGTACTTTGTCTGAATTGTTCTTGTTTACAACTGAAAACAAAACTGAACAGCCTGAATAGTAAAGGCCTGCCTTGTCTGCGCATGTGCTCAGGCAGATTCAGTTGTTTGCATTATGCTCCATGGAATAAGGGGATTATGTGTAAAATGCTCCCGCCATGACAGATGGTAAGACACCCACAGTGTTTAAAACTAGGCTGATTGGGGTCAGCACTGGCTGCTGGGGTTTATACATGTTATTCATATAGATATACTCAAGTGGCATAGGCAGCTCTAGGTGATTTAATTTAATTAGGGCAGGTCACTAGGAAAAGATAACCCCCTTTTGCAAATGTGTTAAGAAATGTTTGCTCATTAAAATTCATTTTTAAAGATCAACTGTGTGTGTGTGTGTGTGTGTGTGTGTGTGTGTGCGTACGCGCGCGCGCGCGCGCACTTTATTTATGTATTTATCTATTGGTTTATTTGGTTAGTATGTTTTCTTGCTCCTTTCTTTCTTTCTTTCTTTCTTTCTTTCTTTCATTGTTTATGTATTTATGTCTTTATTCTGTGTGTTTTCTTTCTTTATTTGTTGTATTTATTTATTCTCTTGTTTGTGTATTTATTCATTCATTTAGTCTATTATTCTTTCATTTATGTAGGCATTCATTCATTTATTGTCATGGTTTAATGTTAATTTTTGTTTGATTTGCTCTTGTGGAAAGTTGTGTGTTTTTTCCACCTGAAAGATAAAATGGACTATCACATGTTTTTTTTTTTTTTTTTTTTTTTTTTTTTCAGGAAACCACGATGCGCGTACTCCGTGCACTCGTAGACGCGCGGGCCCGCTCCTCTTCACTTTGCTCGGCGCCCTCGTGCACGCAGGTTTGCATCTCGTCAAAACAAGGCGGGGGCGAGCGAGCGGCGGTGCATGCCTCATGAATGACTCTCCCTCACCGCAGGTCGCCGGAGCTGGAGCCCCGCTCTCTGCCCTGATGCGTGTGTGTGCGGACGGGCCGCCGTGCAGAGGGGAGCCCGTGGCGGAACGCGCTGACTGATGTGCCCGGCGGACACACTCACACACACACTCACCACCCGCACATGATCGTTTTCATCCCTTCCAGAGCCGCACGACAGGACAGAAGGAACAGTGAGTACACTTCAGTGGGCGGGCAGAGGCGAGCGACATATGACAACTTTGTGGCCATTATGCTGCACATTTGAAGCGATCTGGGGACTTTATTGTGCGTCTGTGCCAGTCGGTGCGTGTCCGTACAGAGAATAGGCGCATTGTTGGCGCAGGTACTTTGGGATTTATCCTGTAGTGCACACAGGTAGGAAGAAGGGATAAAACCTCCACGTACGCACGATTGGCTGTACATTCCCCTCTGTGCGATTAGCGTGGACTGATCTACTGTGTGATCGATTTCCATATCGTATGGGAAACAAACATCATGTGGCAGCGGCACAGTCAGCGGTGTATCGATAAAGCAACACAATCAGACGCGAGGAAATAAAAAGTGCCCTCGTGTGAATGAGTATCGATCCAGCTTGTCTTGTTTATGCGCCTGAGAGGGGAAAGCAAAGGAAAGGAAAGGAAAGGAAAGGAAAGGAAGGAAAGGAAAGGAAGGAAAGGGGAAAAAAACGAACAAAACCAGATTGCCCAGACTGGCGTGGCATGGCATGTCGGGTAGAGTGTGTACTCTCTCTACCTCTCTCTCCTTTTCTCTCCCTCTCCCCTGACTCAGATGTGATCTCTCCCTTATATTATAGATCATTAATAGATTGCAGCCCCCTGAAAACACACTACCCCCTCTCCCTTTCCTATATTATGACTTGGAGCAATTGCATGCAGGTTGGCAGCGAGGCAGGCAGGGTCCCTGCTCGGCTGTGTTGTGCCTTTTGTCTGACAGTGACATCCCAGACTGTTGTTCTCCCCCATGACCAGGGGATGGTGCTTGTGTATGTTGCTATGGGGAGACACCCAAATATAAAGTCATACTCCACGGGGAAATCGTGGCTACGTGGCTTTCACAGGAATAATTTACATACACACACACACATACACAACACGTTTCCGTTTTCACTCTCTGGTGGAATGTGTATATGTGTGTGTGTGTGTGTGTGTGTGTGTGTGTGTGTGTGTGTACTGTAAGGTTGGATTGCAAAACACTGGGGAGAAATCACACTCCCTATAGTGTTGAAATAAGAGTTAGTAACAGACGCTCAGGGCTTGAATAAGGAAGCAATACGCAGCGTGGTTCCAAAGTATATCTCTTACGAAGCGCCTGAATTTGTATTTGTGACCGTAAGTCTTACTTTATGTTGATGATTTCATTACTTTTTACGCGCTACTGTTGTTTATTTGTTTAATTGGCACAAAGTAAAGGTGTGAGAGGGGGTGACTGATGCAGGCTGAGCTCTGATTGGTGAGGGTCAGACAGACAAATTAAACCTTGGCGTCACATTAGTCATCTTAATGTGTGATTACTCCTGTTTTCTTTGCTTTTGTTTTTACCTCCACAACAATTATTCCACCATTTCCTCTCTCATTGACAGATGCTTGATGGACTCCGGCGGAGGCACGCCTCTCGCCCCTCCCCCCGGCCCCTGTCACTCAACTTCAGCACCTTCTCAGCCCCTCCCCCAAGCCCGGACATGGACAGCAGTGATCATCCAATCAGGAGGTAAGGATCAGCTCCATAGGATTTACATTTCAAAATACAGCATCCTGGTAAAAAAAAAAAAAAAAAAAATGTATGAAATATTCATCAGCACTCATGACAATCCAAACATCTCCGGTCCCTTAAGATTTCATTAACTGGTGGAGTATTGCTGCAGCACATGGTGGCGTAATGATAATGATCTCCTGCTGGAATATTTGATCGACTCAATTTATAATGTGGGCCTATAGCCTCTGTCTGTCTGTGTGTGTGTTTTCTTATTTATGTAAATATCCGGAGGTGTTTCCATGTGTCTGTGTTTGTGTGTATGTGGGTGCTGAAGGGGGTCTATTGTTTATCGCCCTGCTGTCAGCAGATCCTCTGGACTGTGTGGGTTTGTACGGTCCGTCTCCTGGTTTTACTCAGAAATCTACTTTTCACCAACTTGTCCCACAACCATAAGCATTCATATATTGGAAATGCATGCGGTATTTTTTCAAAATGTATTTATTTTCTTCATTTACTATTGAGACAAATTTGGCTCACTGAAGGGCTTGGTGACGCTGAAAATGATGCAGTGGCCGTCTCAGTCTTCACATGTCAACCCAATTGAGCCTGACACTTATGGGAGGCATGTTAGACAGCGCTCTCCACCAGCAGCATCAAAATGTGGGAACAATCTTTTTGGAGGAATGGTTTTCCTTCCCTCCAGTAGAGTTCCTGAGACTTGGAGAATCTATGCCGAGACGTATTAAAGCTGTTCTGGTGGCTCGTGGTGGCCCAAAAGCTCATTAAGACACTTTAGGCTGGTTTTTCCTTTAAGGCAAGGTTCAAATAAAAAGAAGAAAAAAAAACTTGCTGAATGAATCAAAGGTTAAAGAGGAAGCTAAGTGTCTCGCACATTGTTACTTTTGTTTTTACTCCGCCGCTCAGCAGCAGCTGTGTTGGAAATGGAGGAGCAGGAAAATGTTCTCTACTGTCCAGTATTGTGTCACCGTTTCCTGCCCCTGTTTTTGTTGTTACACCAGACTACTTCCTCCTCCTCATCCTCCTCTTTGACTGTACAGTGACAAGCACAACAAAGTCCCAACTGCATCAGTCTGCTTACCCTGCAGTTCCCCCTCGCATCTGTGTTGTGCATAATGATTTGTTCGCGTCAATGCCTGTATTGTATCGACAGAGAGGGGAGAGCAGGGTGAGGGAGGAAGAGTATGCCACATCAGAGCATGTGCTATTGTTTTCTCCTCTTCTGAGACCTCAGGCATCAAGCAGCGTGGTGACACCGAGGCCCACCTCTTGGCTTGGCTCCGCCCACCTTTCTCTTAACACCCAATCTCCGTTTCACCATGCATCATTCTGTCCTACTTCTCTCTCCTCTCCTCCTCTGTCACTGGGTCCTCTCTGTATTGTCAGTGTGCTCTCTTTCTCTGTCTTACACACACACACACACACACACACACACACACACACACTGCTCTTCTCCCCTCTAGCTATCTTCTTGTGTTCATTCCCAGTGCCTGTATATGTCTGTGCTTAGCCTGACCTTCTTTTTCTTCAGTCCAGTACTTAGTCCATACTGTTTCTTTCCACGCTCTCCCTCTCCCTCTCTATCTCTGTATCATGAGGACTCTACACAGGCTGAAGTTGATGAGCTCTCCCAGCCTCAGTGAACTGGGCAAGAGTGAGAAAGGTTCACCAGAAGACAGAGGAGAGAAGCAGAAGAGAGCAGGAGCCAACGCCACATGGAACAGGTACATTTTAACCTCTCCAGCTCTGCCGCTCCCAACAGTGGATTCGTCGTTGCTGTGCAGCAAAGCGTTGTTCAAAACCCGCAGAACTTTATTTTAAATTTTAGTTGAGATCCAAAGGTTTCCAAAGATACCAAATGAGTCCTGCTGAATCACAGGGACAAGTGTGTAAAAATGACTCACTAGACATCTAGATATTTTCTGTTAGATGTAATGGTGCAGCCATGAAGCAAGGGCATCTTGGCTTTGAATATTTCACACAATATAAGCACGATGTAGGCCTCAGAGAAGTGCTGCAACCAGCAGGAACAGAATTTATGTGTGACGTTTGCAGAATATATAGAATAACTTTTTTCTAGCATTGAAGCTACTTAAAGGAAAATTTAAGGGAATGTTCAAGGGGGTAAAAACCGTGTTTGCAGTGTAAAATTTCTACAGGAAATCATGTAGGCTGATGTGTTTGTGGTGTTGCAGCATCCACAACGCCGTCATCGCCGTCTTCCAGAAGAAAGGTTTGGCAGACAACGAGCTTTATGTCCTCAATGAAGGTGTCCGGTAAGTGAGTTTACACAGCTTCAAGCACAGGCGTATGTGCGCACACACAGAACCCACAGAGGAGCATGTAATCCACAATTTTAGTGTTAAAATTAGTATAATTATGTCCTGTGTACACAGACATGACTGAATGTCTGTTTTCTTGTGAATGAGCTTGTTTGTGTGTACATGTGGGCCCGTGGAGTCATGTGGTCATGCCACATATCTCATTATCTTTCTAGACCAGACCCATCCCTCCTCTCCCATCAGCCTCTATTATAGCTCAGTAAACAGATTACCACACATGGGACGCCATGTGGAGGTCAGAGATCTGTGTCACTTATCTGTTACAGTTTGCTGTTTCTTTTACAACACAGGAAATTTTGCACTGGGATACACTGCTGCTGAGTAAACTGATTTATATCCTGTTGTTGTGCATTTATTTAATTGCGTAGTAGTACCTAATTAAACTCTACAAATCGAATCAAAACCCTAGATTCTAAGTTTCTAATATATAGTTAAAATAAAGAAAGGAGAAAACTTTTTTATAGGTAGATATAATAACTGAGTGCTGCTTGTTTGAGATTAGTGACACTTAGTATCTTACTTTTGTTTTCTCAGGCATCTGCTGAAGACTGAACTTGGGTCCTTCTTCACAGAATACCTTCAGGTAAAGCAGCTTTGATACTAAGTGAGAAAGGATAAGGATTGATTTTCACTCAGGAGGCACACCATCCACACACAAGACCCACCGACATGAGACTCAAGTATATATTTAAGTTCAGCATCTTGAGGCTATTCACAGTAATTATGGTAACACCCAGCTCTACTTTTAGTAAAATTACCTCAGATGTTTCTATTTAATGACATCTGTTCTTTTCACCCCGTCCCACAGAACCAGTTGCTTACAAAGGGAATGGTCATTCTCCGGGATAAAATAAGGTTCTATGAAGGTACGGCTGATATAAAGCAGAGTCCAAATGTAAACCACTCGGTGACAATTAGTGACATCAAGCATAAATCAGCTGTGCTTGTGTGTGTGTGTTTTTTTTTTGTCTGAATGGTGCAGGCCAGAAGTTACTAGACTCTTTGGCAGAGACCTGGGACTTCTTCTTCTGTGACGTTCTCTCCATGCTGCAGGCCATCTTCCACCCAGTGCAGGTTCTCAGCCACCAGCTGCTTTTTGTCTTCTCTAATCTGCCCAAGGTGTCCACAACCTGAATTATTCAAGCTTGACTGAATGATAGTCATTCTCACTCACCTGCGCTGTTTCCTTTTTTTCTCCCCGCCCCCACACTGTGCAGGGTAAGGAGCCCTCTGTCCGGCAGCTGGCCCTGCTCCACTTCAGGAACACCATAGTCCTCAGTGTAAAGCTAGAGGACGCCCTGTCTCGACCGCGGGCCCGTGTGCCTCCCTCTGTTACACAGATGCTGCTCATTCTACAGGTGGGCCAGCATGGAAATATTAAAAAAGAAAGTTAAAAAATCACTCTATTACTCACTCCAGGATGTCTGCAGATCCTCAAAAAGTCTTAAAATCAATTAGGTCCTAAAATTTGCTCCTAAAAGCTATGATGTATCTATGCATTTCTTTTTGTTAAAATCAATCAAATTCTGCATCAGAGTCGACCTATAACTGAATTTATTACAGTGCCATCTAACCTAAAGGAAACTGTTATAAAGACAGTTCCTACAATCTTCTAGTTAATAACCAACTTAAAATGTACCTCTGCATTGGAACAAATATATAGCATGTACCTTGGTGCTTAATAGCAATACTTTAGAGAATTAGAAAAAAGGATGTGTTGAAAAAATTAGTTAAATTTAGTTGAAATATGTCTAAAAAAGGTCTTAAAATGACCTGTCTGATACCTGTGGACATCCTGCACTCACTCAACATTATGTTTACTTACTTTGGGCACACTGATGCCAAGCATGTTTGCAGCATTTACTGTTTTAGTTTGTTTTGGCAGATAAAAATAATGACACTCTTACAGATTTTTTTTTTTTTTTTTTTGGGGGGTGGGGGGTGGGGGTGGGGGTGGGGTTATGTGACAGTCACAGTGGAGAGAGACAGGAAGGACAGGGCAAAGAGAGGAGATCACATGCCACAAAGGGTTTGGGCCAGATTTGAACCCAAGCCCCTGTGCCTTAGTCTCACTATTACATGGTACACACTCTACACAGTGAGCCACCAGGGCACACCAAAGAATAATGCCTCATTATTAATCTCAGGTGACACTAAAGAATTGCATCAGGATCACCTAAAAATGCAGGTTTCAGTCCTGCATACTAATATGCCTGCCTCCTCTGTTTGTTCACAGGGGGTCCATGAGCCACGTGGGGCAAATGAGGACTACCTGAGACTGGAGTCTCTGGTCCAAAAGGTGGTCTCCCCCTACCTGGGCACCCATGGGCTCTGCTCTGGAGATGGTACCGAGGCCCACTGCTGTGTTCTTGGTATGAAAGTGAATCATGTGGACATAAACCCAACAGCAGAGCTATATTCACATGTGGAAATCTGAGTTGGTCCCTGTTTAAAACCAAAAGAACAATGTGCCACACCTGAGCAACTCTGTACTACCAGCTCATACCTTCCCTCTCTGTCTCCTCTTCCCGATTTTCTCTCATTTTGCAGAGAAGCGCTTGCAGTGGTGCTGGCCCAAATCTGTGGATCAACCATCTAAAAACCCAGTGGTCCGATCAAAAAGCTACAATATCCCTCTTCTGCTGACCCCAGTGGCTGAGTATGACCCAGACGCAAGCTCTGTCAGCAGTGGAGGCATCCGCCGCCACTCCGCCTGCGAGATCTCATCTTGCATGGAGGAACAAGGGCTAGCCTTCGCGGACCTGGCCTCGGGACCCGACCTGACCAGCTCGTCCACCAACAGGCTTTGTGTGGGCTCTCAGTTCAACGGTACATCATCACATTTGTCAGTGTGTGTGTTTGTGTGTAATGAAATCAAAGAACAAGAGCTGAACGTAGATCTCTTGTTCTTTTAGGGCGTGCTCTTGTTTCTGTTGGCTCACGGTCTCTGTTTCGCAGGTATCGTACAAGGAGGAGCCAGCGCCATGGAGTTGCCTCTTTCCTCTTCCTCCATCCTTCCCATCCATTCCTCGGGGCCCCTGCATGGCACCGAGGCCACGACAACACTCACTGATCTGAGTAAAGGTGCATCCTCCACGCCTCCCAGTGGGTCGTCCAGCCCTGAAACCATCATCGGACAAGTGCTCGAATCTGCAGACTCAGACTCTGACGGGATATTCATCGAGTTCCCACCGCACTCCTCGGAGGCAATGGGATACAGCCGGGAGAGCAGGCAGAGCACTGTGTAGCTGCTTTTGCCTTCATGAACCGCCGCAGGGTGTGTGTGCACCGCCCCCCCTCCAGTCTGTACTTTAACATCGGGGATAGAGATCAAAGATACCTTGCAGCTATCTTTGATTTTTTTTTTTTTAAACAAAAGGGAAACTTCCTCCTCGCTTTGTATGTCCAGATTTCATGACGAGTCCATTCCAAGTGCATTTCGTCACTGTCGGGTGAAAACTTAGCATCTCCAAAATCAGCTTTCCAAGAACTGACAAAAACATCCTTGTTTTTTTTAGCGTGATGACTGTGCATTTTTCGGCAATATTCAGTGGCTATTGAGAGGATTTTATAAACCCAAGAGGTCATAGCACCAACCTTTCAACCGAGTTTCAAACATGAAAATCATCAAAATTGGAGTTACAAGGTTTTCACACGACAACAGCAATTTGTTACCTCTGCTGGGGAGATGCCTCCTCCTTTCCACCATTTACACAGGAGAAGAACTCAGACTGGGCTGGTTTGATTATATAGGCCTTTTTTTGTATCTTCATTGACTTGTTTTGTGTGTATGTATTCGGATCTCACAATAGAGGGTTTTTTTCATTGTTTACCACTGTCAGCAACAGCAACGCAGCAATGAGGTGTTTTGCTCCTGCTTTCATACGACATTTGTCCTGAAAATAGTTTTGACTTCCAGACCTCATAGAGATCTAATGCAAGAGTTTGTTCTTAAAGCAGCCGCCAGTGTGGTGACATTTCCCTCATCTGCTTTTCTGTATTAGGAGTAAAAGGAATACGATTGTTTATTGTTTACATTTGACAAAGAATTGAGCATTTTGACTGAATGTTGTCTCATACACTGTACTGTTTTGCACCACCACTACATTGTAAATAAAAATGCATTTTTTTTTTTTTTAGGACAGCTAGATATTGTGAAGTGAGCTTTTAACTTAAAATGAATTGAGGTTTTAACAAGGGCTTTTTAACTGAATCTTTTTCAAAGATATTTTACCTCAAGCGTTTTGTACTTTTACTCTTTTTTTTTTTGACAATCTATGATGTCTATGAGGTTGTAATTTCTATTAATTTGTTATATTAGCCCATTAAAATTTAAATAAATACATTTGAATAACGTAACACGTGGTGTGTTCTGTTATTGCTGCAGATTAATTATAGATTAACCAACTGCCCCAACTATAGCACTATATTTTTGCATTATGGTTAGAAATTATAACATAAATATATTAATTGTGTGATGTGGGTGGTCTTTATTATGAAGGGGAGGGTCCAAATACCGGAAGATAAACAGTCAACGTTCAGCTGTTACCCCTGTAAACAAGCTCCATAAAGTTTATTGTATTTAATCTAACAAAATGCGCTCATCTTTCAAATTAAACTACCAGGCTGGCGTTATAATTTACGTTGCTTATCGATAAACTCATGCTTTTGTTTTGAAAATTACCGGAAATGACTCCGTTACTGCCGAAACTTTACCATGACGGATAGTTTGCATCGCCTTGTTTTATGCTGCTTTGTTGTGTAAAACTAATTAATTCCCGTGATAAAAAGTGTTGACACTCGTTTTCAACGTTGACAGCCGGTCCTTTACACCGCAAGCTTACTTTAAACAGATTATCCTCTGTGGTGAATGTGGTAAGACACATTTTATTAACATTTTACTCGGGTTTTACTTGGTTCGTAGTGTTAGCTCGGTTAGCTAACGTTAGCTAGCAAGTTTTACATCCGCGCTCAACAATGTAGTTTCAGGTCAAATGAAGGGATGTTTCTCGTTTAATAGTAAAGATATAAACATATGTTGATGCGTGGTGATGGTCGACACCTTGACCAATGACATTCAGTCAATTGTGATAGATGGATATCAGGATATTGAGGCTATCATTTTTTATAGTATCGCCAGAGAATTTAGTCACGTGATTGGTGCTGTCAGACTGAACTAGCTTTGAATAAGTATGAATGTGAATAAGGATCTGTTATATTGGAATACTTTGAGGTTTGATTGAGGCACCTCATTTGCAGGCTGGTCCCCCTCAGGCTCCCCTGGGTGTGGATGCTGGCCACCCACCAGTCCTCTGTAAATGAAAATGTCCCTGGCCCAGCGAGTGCTCCTCTGCTGGATCTTCACCCTCATCTTCCTCATCATGTTGGTCCTCAAGCTGGACTCCAAGATCAACTGGAACTGGTTCCTCATCTTCCTCCCCGTTTGGACTTTTGACACCATCCTCATCCTCATGCTGGTGGTGAAGATGGCGGGCCGCTGCAAGCCGGGCTACGACCCCAGGGATGGGGAGCAGAACCTGAAGCGGAGGCTGTGGCACCTGGCGGCCCTGCTGCTGAAGCTGGCCTTCTGCCTGACTCTCTGCTCCCGGCTGGAGAAGCTCACAGACGTGTGGCTGACCGTGGTGTGTGTCCCTCTCTGGGTGCTGCTGGGTGGAGCGCTGGTGGAGCTGGGTTGCAGTGTGTTTCACTACAGGAGGGACTGAACTACCCCACCCAAAAACACGATCAGGGTGTGAAATAAAAGGAATGGAGAGAAAAACTTTTTGATACATGGATATCCATCACCACAGGAGGGACTGACTGCCTACACACTCTTACACTTCACTGTTGGACCTTGATTCAGAGGAAGGATGTCCTAACACCTGTCAAAAACTATTTACAGAATAAAGCCAACCTCTGTTTTGTGTTTACATCACCATCACTGCTTGTTGGCTTGTCTCCAGCAGCAGGAGTAAGTGAAATGGTGAAATGGGGGTAGAGGGGAATTAGATTTTTACTGTATAAACTAGGCTTATCCTGCCAGCTGAGATTGGGCCTGAGGCATGGGAAAAGCTAAACAATTCACTTTTTATTTCCTGTAATGCATTACACGGGTTTCACAAGAGGCAGGACTGCAGCCAGTACAACTCCAGATAAAGACAGCCATAAGCTCCATTCATGTACTGTACAGGCTGACACTTTCCCCCAGACATACACAGGTAAATGCAGGGTTATTTTCTGACGGGGTAATGGCATCGATATTTTCCCGGAAATTTGAGTTTAAAAATGTTTTGTAACTGTAACTGTAAATGTAACCTGAAGAATATGTACCAATTTTTTACATATTCTTCAGATTATTGAAACGTTGTAGTTTCAGCTAAGACATGATGCATTTATCAAATTCATCATGAGAAAGCCGTTTAATACCTGAGGCCTTTGTCTCCCAACGTAATAGATGTTTTAACTTTTGTCTGATTGGCCAAAAGGGGGCGGTGCATCTTTTATGGGGGGGGCAACATATTCACTTTGGGTGGGTCCCTAAACTGATACAGCATTTGAAGTGGTCATATTGACTTCTTTGATTTCTTCATGAGAATACAATAACCTTTCTGCATGAAATGTTAATCCACAGTTCACACACACACAACAGTCGCCTGACCATAAAACCTTATATTGACAGCATGACACTCATGTACTGCGTGCCACTGAGCCATACAATGCCTGTTAATGTTCACTTTTGAACAGGTCACCTATGATACTGTATACTGTTTTATATTTGTGTAACTAGAGCAGAGTGAATCAGCAAAAGTCTGTTTATTTGTAAAATAAAAAAAATAATCACTATATCTATTTGTGATGGGATAATTTACTATTGGCGAATTTGGTGTGATTGGGTGAGATTTGTGCTGGTTGCTTGGATATGGATTCAGCCTTGTCAGACTAAAACCTTCACAACAGTAGAGGTCTTCATGGCCAAAAATAAATAAACAAATAAAACATTTGTGCAGTACGAGGCATAGTTCATGCTTGAGCAACCAGTCTACATGCATCACAAATATGAGCCAATACACATCCCAGAATATCCTGTCATGGACACAACCTGAATGTGAACCCAGAACTTCCAGTACTTTAATTAAAAACTCCTCCTTTTCACTGTAGAAATATCTATATATTTATTTGCAGGGATGGACCGATGTTATCACAGATTCTCAGTATCGGCTGATATCAGCCCTATAAAGCAGTATTGGTATTGGTCTGATAAGCAATTTTCTGCTGATATTTGGCTGATTATGAAATTTGGCTTTCTAGGGATCTTTTTTTCTGCCAGTGTGTCTGTCAAATCAGCAAACGAGTAAAACTAGAATGGTCCATTTTTAAGTATATATTTGTTTTTAAAATCTTCACACAGCTCTGACTCAAAAGCTGAACCTGTTTTACATCTGCATTTGTGCAAAAATTCATATTGTATCAGTTTCTGGCTGTTACAGGTTGGAAAATGATCAGTATCAGCATCAAAAAAGCGTATCGTTAATCATCCTGTGTCTATTTATTTGCTATAGAATATTTATATCTTTGGAATTAACTTTTATCTGATCTCACAGTACAAAAATCTAATTGCCAGTATTTATCCCAAACAAACAAACAAACACACACACAAAAAAAACAACAACCTGGCTGCAGGACATGTAAACATCGATCACACTGAGGGGCCAAGTCAATATTTTGAACCATTTATTGAGAGGTTCTGATCAGAGTATAAATCACACTACCAAGTCTTATCTTAGGAAATAAAATGTATTTACAACAAAATTTTCACATACGTAGGTTTCAAATAAAACAGACAGTAAATGATATAAATAAGTTCTATGGAAAATAAAACTTGTCTTACAAAAAATATATGCAATTTCTGTATACATTTTCTCACATTGGTGCTAATACATCTATACTGTACAGTTTCAGTACATACAGTATCATTTACAGCCCTGTGTGAGTCAAAACAAAGTCCAGTCTGAAAACAACCACTAGCTCCTGTTTTGGAGTGTTAAAAATACAAACCAGATTGACCGAAGCAATATGGCAAAGAGAGAACTTCATTACAACCTTAATTTTTTTATTATTTTTTTTTTAAATATTGTTCCGCACAATCAGCGTTGGTAATTCCTATATCGGGGAGAGAAGGAGGGTTGTTTTCAGATTGGCTGTCGAGTACCTAAAATAGGTGCTTTAAGAGCGAAGCTAAGTAGTGCACAGGCACTGACACATGGGTCACATAACAGATTTTATATAGAGCCTACGTACATTCGCTAACAAACGTGAAGTGAGCTACTTAGCTTACATTCTTTGGCCCTGTTAAAATACTTCGAGAGCTCATCCTCTTTTCGCGGCAGAACAAGGCTGAGACGGCTTCAGCAAAAGAAATCTTTTGGCCTACTCCAGCCTCGTCACGAAGACAAGCCAATATCCGAAAAAAGGATGCATTCTCAAATATTTCAACACAGCCTCGGCGTAAGTTGTACAGTAGAAAGAAGACTAGACATCTAGACATTCATATTAAAAAGTCTTTCTGTGTTTGGGGTGTGTGTGTTTTAAGGGGCTGTTTTAAAGAGTGCTGCGGCCGTGTGTCCTGTAGGGGCGTCACGGGTTTTGCCTGTATCGTGTCCTTTACTTTTGGTCCTTTGGAGGGTACAACTGTCCGGCTATCAGATCCAGACTTTAAAGAGGAAGAAGTGCCCCGAGAGTCACTGTGGTGGTGGGTCTTAGGTCTACTGTCTGTGAAGGAGAGGGGTGAGCTCTGATGAGCGTCCATTGGCTTAAAGAGGTCAAAGGTTATGAGAGTCCGTGGTGGTTTATGTTCTGGTGGAGCAGAACCCAAGGTGGGGTTTGACTTCTTCCTCTCCTCCTTACCGCCGACATCCTTGTCCTTCTTTCCTTCTTTCTTAATCTGAACATGTGCATGCTTCGGATTGCCTGCCTTCCCGTCCTCTCTCCCTGACTTCGCTTGTGACGCCTGTGCCGATGAGGTGTTGCTCTCCTTCCCCTCTCTGTGCCCGCTCTTCTCCTTCTTCCCGTGTGATGGCTTGTGTCTGTGCGCGCAGGCGTCTCGAGCCTCCTCCCTGTCTGGCCGCGAGTGAGACGCCGCCTGCGTGCCGCCTCTGTCTTTATCTTGCTCCTTCTCTCTCTTGATGTGAGGCTGCGTCTTCGAGGCTGCGTCCGACTCCCTGACCCCCTTCTCGTCCCTCTGGGCGGGCAGAGACGCGTGAGAGGCTTTGCTGCCCTCTCTTGTCCTGTCCTCTTCCTCTTGTTTCCTCATCTGTTGCAATGGATGTGCTGACGTGCCGCCCTCTCTTCCAGCCTCTGCCTTAACTTTCTCCCGCTCTCTCATTCTTTCCTTGTCTTTATCCCTTTCCTTCCCCCTTTCCTTCCTCTCCTTTTCCTTCTCTCTATTCCTGTCCTTCTCCTTCTTCTCCTTCCCCCTTTCCTTTTCATCTCTCTCCCTGTCTTTGCCCTTTCCTTTCTCCTTTTCCTTTTTGATTTGTGGCGGCGTATAAAAGCTCGTAATACTATCTTTAGTTTTCTCTTTCAGACCGTGACCTTGCAGAATCGCCTTTTCCTGCCTCTCCTCCTCCTCATCATTCTCCTTCCTAATTTGCTGTAGTGACTTTGAAGGTGCACTAGCCTCTCCACCCTCTTCATCCCCCTTATGCGGTGTCTGATACGTGCCTGCACTGCCAGCTCCCCCTCCCTTACCTTCCTCTCTCTCATCCTCCTCAGCCTCGGGCTCCATTAGTGTGTGTGAGAGTGCACCTTCATCTCTCTCCTTCTTGACAAAGGGTAGAGAATCAGTCGGCGACAAGTCCTTCATCTCCGCTTTTTTCTCCGTGTCTGCTCCCTTCTCTGGCTCTTCCTCCTTGCAAATCTGCGTCGGTCCTTGTGAGGGCAGCCCCTCCTCCTCCTCGTCGTCCCGATCCTCCAGTTTTGTCAGTGTCTGTGTAGGAGGGTCACACTCTTTCTTCCCCTTTACATCCACATCCTCGTCTCTCTCCTCTTCCTTGATCTGAAGTGGCATCTGTCTAGGCTTACTCTCCTCCTCCCTCTCCTTCACCTCCTCCTCCTCCTCCTCCTCGTCTTGTTGGTGGTACTGTTTCAGTCGGATATGCCAAGCCAGACTGCAGACAGCAGACACCGTTTTGAACTGGTGGACCACTCCTCTGGGGATGAAGTAGATGTCGTCGTGGTAGAGCTGGATACGAGCGTAGCGGATCCCCTCCCTCCTCAGCTGGTTCAGCTTGGCATCGTCAATCCACTGCACGCACTGTGGAGGGGAGTGACAGGAGCACAGCAAATTCAATAATCCCTTAATTAAAACGAACAGGCATTAGGCAATGTGAAAAACTGGCAGAGTGATAATTCTCCATGTATAAACTGTGCATGTTGGAGATGCACTGATACGGATCATGTATTGAATACCTGTCAAGCTAAAATGCTGGCACAGGAGAACTTCCAATTCCAAATTGATTACTAGGAGTCAATTTAAAATGTCAGCAATCAAAACCAAGCAACTTGATTTTGTGTTTCTCAATTTTCTTGACTCCTCCCATACACAGGGGATGTTTGATATGTTTGATCTCTAGCAGACAGAACTACATTAAGTCTGTCTCCCTTACAACGCTGATTAAGTTAACTGTAAAAGTAACGTTATTGTCATTTGTAAATGTAGTGACACTAATCAACATAATTACATATTACATAATTAAATTTTTCAACTAGTACCGAGTTATTGAAAGGCTCCCAATTTAAATTTCCTTATCAACACATTTGGTTTTGTTTGCATTCAAAACAGACTTAATTAACATGTTGCATGCATTTTCTACCTCATAAGATCACTGCAAAGGCTTCTTTCGGAGCATTTTAAAAGTTGCATCATTCACAATGGTGTGTGTAATTTTTTCATAATCAGATGTACATGACTTGATATGCTTGAGTGCTTTGTAACAACACATTCTATTGTCAATGCTCGGTGCCAATCTCCCCTTCTTCTGCGGTCCAAGCCCTTCATGCCACATGGCAGTAAACATGGTGGCAAAGGACCCTCGCTTGGCTAATTGGCTAATGTTCAGCTGTGATGACTGTGGCCAGATGTTAACAGGATGAAACTGGCTACTTTCTGACTTGGTGTGGTCCTATTTAAAGACACTGCATCTATGACTGTGCAAATCAAATATCACAATATTTTTGACCAAATACCACCATATTGCTATTGTGACAATATTGTGGGAATGACTTTTAGTGCATTCACAAAATATTCAGTCAATGACATGTTCAATAAATTGGATTTGTGATAAATAATCATCAGGAATGCCTGTTTAATAACTAAGTGGGTAAAGACAGATGATAGAACAGCTACAACTGTCAGGTAAGTTCAGAAAATCACTTTACTGTAATTCAGCTGGGAAAAAACAACACTTCTGCCATAAGATATGACACTATTCAAAATCCCAGACGATATATGGTCTCATATCAAAATATTGGTTTAATATCAATACACTGCCCGGCCCTAACTGCACCTCGTGATGGATGCAGGAAGCAGTCTGACCCACCTGTGACAGCGGAGGCTCATGGAGATCCAACTGCAGCCTCATGACCACATCAGGGAAATCTCCAGCGTGGAAACACACAACGTCTTTGGTGATCCGTGCAGGAGCGTCACTTCTGTAAGGCAAGACACACACATCACAATGTAGCTTGTCCTTCAAATATAGTATCAACATAACAAACAGGAACCTAACCGCAAAAACAGCTGGGTGATTTATACAACAACACTGCTGCGTACAAAAAGGCTACTGGTTGTTGTTAATGGCACACAAAGGTTTGAGATGTTCCTGAAGTCTTTTTCAAACATGCTTGGCAGAAATAAAGGTCTATTAGACGTCTTTTGTACCAGACACAGGTGACCTGCTCTGCAAAGCTTCATGAGTCACAATAACAGCATGAACTGATCGTCATGTACTGTACTGTTTTGCACTGACTGACCTGTGGTGCCACTTTATTATCTTGTATTGTGTTTATATATATATATATATATATACACGTGTGTGTGTGTGTGTGTGTGTGTTATATGTACTCACTCCTCTCCGCAACGCACAGCCTTGAGCACACCAACAGCAGCGGTGGTTTGTCTCTCAAACCCCTGACCAATGTGGTCAGCGTGGGCTCTCGTCCGGTCCTCAAACAGCATCTCCCTGGGCTCGCTAGCTCTGGGAAGGTACTGCAGGTTCTTTATCTCGTTGGTGGACCTGAAACACATTTATTGACACATGTACAAAACAGTTGTGGAAGTGCTACATATCTGTACAGTGGATGTGGAGTAAACCAATTTTTGCTTTAGCCAGGCTGTGAAAAAAATTCATCCACTTGAAACAATTCAACCACTCAACCCACCTTTTCCTTTTGAAGGGTGATTTTGGCATGTCTGCCATAGGGATCATCTGTTCACCAGGTCTGACCCACATGATGGGGCCGTCGTCGCTCTCAGTGGGGCTCTGCAGCCGCAGGCTGGAGAACGTTCCCCAGGGAAGAGTCCGCTACATAAACACAGCACAAAACACTGAGTTAGACAATGACCTGTACACACACATTATGTAACTATTAGATATTAACACATCCACTGGCTATGGCCACATATGCACACACACATAACCAAAAAAACAGTAATATTCATACAAACCTCTAGAAAGGGAGACTCCTCTAGCATGCTGATGAACTCAGGGAAGTAATCCCCGACTTCCTCGTCCACAGCCCCGACCAAACTGACCTGCCGCATGGCCCCGGCACGGTATGTTCCCTGGGAATACGTCCGCTTCACCTGCGGCAGCACAACACAGAGGACAGTGTTCAGCTCCTCACTCAAAGATATTAGTAAAATTAGGCAGACCCCAGTGGCAATACAGGCTGCAGTATCAGCGTCGATACCAGGCAAAAATGTATCAGTTTCTGAGATTTTACACATGACTGATATCAGATACCAAAGTCCTGAGTAACACTGAGTAAAACCTCCCGGCACGGCTGAGGATTATAAGAAACAAACAGATTCTTCTATATGAAACGATGCCAAAAGGATGAAAGTACAGATCTGGATACTGCAAGTTTTGTGTGTATGTGTTTGTGTGTGTTAGGCGTTTCTTACATTAGGACACACACCAGCTCTGTGACAGTAACTTTTTAACTTTTAACCAGTGCCGGGACGGGGTGCTGCTGGTAACAGGCATACACACTCAAAAGCCGTTCGCGTCACTGAACGCCTGCCTGTGCATCCAGGCGACGTTGCATGCATGTTCACAGGCAGGTGACACGCAGCCTCTGTATGTGTACTGATCAGTTCACTATGTGCTGTGGTGAGGGAGGGCACTAGATCAGTTTATCAAACAACTAAAATAGGCAGTGCTCATTTTCACGTTGTGGTCAGTGACAAGTGGGTCTTTGGTTGTTTTTTTAAAGTGATCAAGTGCACCCCTTCACCAGAGCACATAGCAAACTTACTGCTGTGCATGCAGAGCCTGCACGTCTCTAGCAACAAACTCTCTGGACCCAAGAACCCTTAAATTGGACAAATTTATGTCACATCAGACTTTTCTTGTGGATTAGTCATGGAAAATGAGAACCTTGCCAGTTTTCCTTTTGTATCAAGCAGCAAAAAAGTTGCAGCATGACGTGTTTGAGTTAATTTGCCTCACTTGACATTGTGCATCCTACATTGTGACTATTGCACATGCGTACATTGCGATGTCGATGCAGAACTGATAAATCACACAACCTGATATTAACTGGCCACAGTAGGATGAAATCTATAGAGATGGTGAAACTCAGCAGATACATGTTTTCCTTTAATTTACATAGAATGTGTTCAGCAGCACAGCAGAAAGAGCAGTGATTACAACTCCGACCTCTAGAACCACATTTATCCCTGCAGGCCTTCTCCAGTCTTTCCTATGTACTGCACACTCTAATTTTCTAGCCGTCCTACTGTCTCAACAAAGAAAACAACCAAAATAATAATTTGAAAGAACTCATTTTATGTCTTAATAAGTGTTGACACAGTCCCAGTCATTTAGGCAACAACTTGATTTGTTTCTGTTAACTTGCGTGCACCTGAGTTGTGATGTTAAGTAGCACTACACTTCCAAACACTTAAATCTGCAGGGGGGAGACACTGTTGCTTGGCTACACAACTCCAAGTCTCATGTTGAGAGAAAACATAAATAACAAAACAAAAATGAAGGTTTTGACAACTAAAGGGGCCACATGCAAAAACACGTGTCCATTTTATGAAAGGTTCTTTGTGCACACAATCACAACCTAATTTTTTATAAAGGCACTAATTTCCAAATCAGCAGTTTCGGGTGATTTTCGAAGATTGTTTTGCGATCTAGAATTGGCAGAATCATATTTTCTAACTTGCCAAAACTATTCATGCAGCCATATTTATCAGTTTACTTGAAAAGTTTCTTTGACAATTAATAATGCAATGAAACAAATTATGTCAAGGGAGGAATCATTCTGCCAAACCACACAAATTTAAGTGCAACATCCTGTATGTTCACACAAACACAAACTCTTGACCAATGGAGAAGTAAAGAGATTATACAGTGTATGCCAGCCATTCATTGCTCAAGTTGAGAAAAATTAAGGGGAACTAATGAGACTTTCAATGTAAAAAAAAATATCAGAGGACAGTGGTGTACATGTAGTTGGCAGGGAGCTGATTTAGGCTCTCCAAGAAAAACAAACAAGATCATATCATTAAAAAATAAAAACTAGCCATAAAAAGTCAAGAAGAATGAAGTCCTTGTCACCTTTACTGGGCACACGTGAAAATAACTCTTCCAATCATAGATGAACTCTTTTCAGGGACTTTCTTGGAGACGAATATAAAACAAAACATCCAGTACCAAGTAGAATAATCACTACTAAGCATTTTAACAGAGGGATTTCTTCAGGGGCCATTATGATAACGCACAACATGACACACAGCATACTTAGAGCTAAGAGCCGCATAAGACATCCTGGACACTGAACCACTTTAAACACTGGATTAACGATGGATTGGGGCAGCATGAAAAGCCCTGTCCATTAACAGTGTGATTGGGAGACTGGGACGCAGATGACTTCATTACACACCGAAATTGCTAATGTGTTTCATGAGCTGGTAGACAAATGTGGTAGCTGAGGCTGAGCTACACACCCCTCCACACCTCACACTGGTGCCGTAGAGTATTAGGAAGTACAGAGCAGCAGGTTTCTCGAACTCAGACGCTTTCTACAATGCTGATCACTGCGGAAAACAACAACATTCTCACCTGAGAGTGGAAATTGGCCATGGTTGTTGTCTCTATGTCCTTCTTCCCGAGCACCTCCATCTTCACCGGTGCATTGGGGAACTTGTAGGAGAAGTAGTCCAGGAAGTCTGGGAGGTAGGAGGCCGCTCCGTGGATGATCCCCATCACGTAGCGCGCCGCCTGAGCCTGGTCCTCGCTGAACGACAGGGTCACAAACTCCTGGGCAAACCGCTGCATCTCCGCTGGAGACAGAGAGGAGAGCTGCTCGCTGTAGGCGTGTGCCACAGATGCTCCTCCGTTGGCCTGCTGCTCGATGTGGATCAGAGAGCCGAACTCCAGACCGGCCAAGCCCGGAGACGGGCTGCAGTGGAGTGCGGAGCCGTAGCCCAGCCTCTCCCTGACCATGGAGGGGGTGGAGGCGGCGCCGGTCAGATGGGAATCCTGGTGGTCCTGATGTGGAGCTGTGGGGTGAAGCAGACTGCTGCTGCTGTTGTTGTTGTTGTTTCCATTAATCTTACTGAGGAAGTCAGGCAGATCCAGAGATACTCCTGTGCACACTGTCTGGCTGGAACGGTGATACATTTTGGGTCGGCTGTGCCTCTCCTTCTCCCGCTCTCCATCTTTGTGCTTCTTTTTCTTCTTCTTTTTCAGCTTCTTCAACAGGAGCTCCTCCTCTGAGGCAGCTTTGGCCTTCTCCTTTACTTCTGCTGGTAAAAAAAAATGGATAAAGACACATTTTATGCACAAAAATGAGTTGTAGATCCACTGACAAGTCAAGGACAAAAATGTAAGCAATGCATGTAATCAGCAGCTTTCAAGAAGAGACTGATGTAAGTCATAATAAAAGCAGAATGAAAAACACACTGCAAGTCCAAGTGACTAATATCACATTTCATCCCTACCTTTCTGTGGAGAAATCACATCTCCATTTTCCCTGGCAATGTCATTCACAGGTGGCAATTTGTGATTCTTCCACTCTTTATCCTTCTCTTTTTTCTTATCTCTTTCTTTGTCCTTAACACGATAATCTGAAAATAGGTGATTGCAGAGTGGATGAGTTGAAATGCTGCTGGCATTCACGTTCACAATAACTGATGAGCAAACATTTCCACGTGTATACACAATATTACCAATTGGGCCTAATAAATATCGGGGCCTATGGTGTAAATTTAAAAAATCGGTAATATTTAAAGAATATACATGTAAATTTTATCATAATAATGCTTCATGTGCAGATGTAAATGTGGTCACAAAGTGGTTTAATCGCCGCTAGCACGCCTGTGTTGAGCTCCCAGACGGCTTGTGTTGCCCTACCTCTCTGTAACATTTTCACGTCACCGTTCTCCGTCTTTGTATGGCAGCTAACAGGGCTCACTTTCTCCACAGCCACGGGTGAACTCTGCGCCTGGACGCTTTTGTCCTTATCCTTGTGTCGCTTCTCTTTCGCCTTTTTGACTTTTGGCGGAGAGGCGAGGAAGTTGCTGATCTTGAAAATTTTTCGAGCGGGAGCTGGCGCGGCGGAGTTGCTCGCCTTGGCCGGGCCGAAACTCCATTTCGCTGGGCTTCCATAACTCTGCTTCCCGTTGTGTTTTTCCCCTGCGCAGACCTCCCCGTTCAGTTTCTTGTGTTTTAGGCTCTTCTCCTCGACTCGGACTTTCTTGGGAGGCGGAGGGTAAATGTCGCTGGAAGACTGCGGTCGGCTCTCCGGCGGCCGTTTAGCTATCAAGGGTTTAGGGGAATTTGTTTTGCTATTTGCTGCGAAATGCATGGAGTCCACGGACTCGGCCATCTTGGAAGTTTCTATTTTTTACGGTCAGACGTAACTGGTGCGTGAGAGACAGGCGGGGGCGGGGCTTAGCGTTGCACGTCGAGCGGGACGCAGGATGGGGGAGGGAGCGCGCACCAGTCAACACGATTGTTTACAACGCTGCAGGAAGCGCTGGCATTAAGATACTGCACAGGGCATTAACAACAGCCACATAACATAGTAAATCTGCTGCCACTGCAACAACAGCTGTTCAGTGCTCAAATCACATCTTTGAAAGCACAACAGGAATTTACAAATACATAAATAGATGTATGCACGGACCATCTGCACGGATCTCTGTACATAGGCATACTCACTGTACATGCGGGACAAATATTTTATAAATACATTATGAAAGGTTGCAGTCTTTGTATAGCTGCTACCTATTTGTATTTATACATTTTTTTCTTAAATTGCAAGTATGCATTTTTAATTTTTTACTTTTTGTTGTATTTTTATTTATCTTTATATATAATCCTAACAGCATTTCCTCTGTTTAATGTATACTTTTTCTTGTTTTTTTTTCACCCTTGCTTTGGCAATGTAAACGTCTAGGCAGACAGATAGATATTTTGGCTGAAAAATCACATGTAATGCCATTTTTCTTTTTCTTCTATTTTCTTTTCTTTTTCTTTTTTCTTTTTTCTTTTTTCTTTTTTCTTGTTTTTTTTTTTTTTTTGAAAAAAAAAAAAAAATCATTGAGCATATTTGGTGTTTAATTTCTTCTAACCTTAATATAATTTCCACACAAGCAGGCAGCCCCCGATACAAATTGATCTCTCGGGTCAGTATTGTATTTAAAGTGTGATATCAAGAGGGTAGCAGGTGGCATGATGGTGCAAAAGTCCACCCCTGTCACCGTCCTCCACCCTGCCGATGTGCCCTTGAGCCAAACACTGGATCCCTGAGCCCCGATCAGCTCCGAGAGCGGTGGATCCTGCCCCCCTTATCTGCATGTGGAGATGTGAGGGAGAAATAAAGAGGAATTCCTACCGGGGATCAATGAGGAGTCACGTAACTGTGAGTTGTGTTATTATGAAACACTTCCTAAAGGTGTCACTAGATGGCAGTGTGGTGATGAAAACGCGGTGAGTGGCACTTTGACTCCTTGGAAATCATCAACATCAGATCCATTCACCCACACAGCTGTTTCAAGGCTGTTGTAAAAACCCAAACAGACATAAATGTTGGGTGAGGTCAGTCCAGAAATGAGTCATTTCTATTGCACAACCAAATAAACAGATATCAGGCACCTGGCTTTTTTGTTTTTATTATAAAAAAAAAAAAAAAAAGACTTGATTAGTCACTGGTTTAATTTCATCCAAGTTTTAAGTACTGCCACTTATCTAATATAATGTCAACATTATACAATTACGATTTGAGTACAAACGTCTAAATGTTTTCCTTGGTATTGCACTAATGTTGAATGGAAGTTATCGTTTTGTTATGACAGAAAACAGAAACAGCTTCACCGAAGATGTGGAAAATGACATTTCTCTGAATCATTGTATCAAATCGTCCTCCCTCATGAAATATCTATACGCAAGGGCTACTCCTTCTTTTGTTGCGGTCACTAAAGTGCAAGTCTGAATCTGCCAAAGAGGCTGGACAGATAGATCGTGTACACAGTGTTCATGAGCGCTGACAGTGGCTTACTTTGCAATGAGAATTGTTTATTTCTTTTGACCCAAATTGTTCATCGGGCGTGTGTTATCCTGAGCAGCGACACCAAAAGAGTTACCGGAGAAAGGAAGATAGGTTGCAGGTTAATAACAGCAATGGTTATTTTTGGGTCTCACAATGAGAAGCAGTACCCAGACAGTGAGTCACCAAATGGTATCATGTTTACAGCCCCTTCAGTATTATTAATAAGAAGGAAAGCTGCAAACCCAAAGTAGCGACTTTCACCAGCTTAGATTCTCCTCTTAAATATAATTTAAGGATCGGTACAGAGAATAGACACAACAAAAAAACAGACACAGCATTCAATCACACCTTGCTGAGCATTCCTCTCCAGCCCATGCAGTGTGCATTATGCATGGTCTCTATTAACCGCAGCTGGGAAATGCACAGATTCAGCACAAATCCATTCAGTATGAAAGTGCCTCAGGAAACAGTATATTGTTAAAAAAAAAAAAAAAAAAAGCAGCTGCACTAATATGTTTATATGGCATTTTGTTTACAGAACATCTACTGCAAAACACATTTAAAAATATAATATTCAGCTGTATAAAACTACCCATTTTTCTTTTTCCTCCTTTAATACATATGTGGATCTATTTTTATTTTTTGTTCCTGACAGGGTCTGAAATATGTCCACCCCCACATCACTCCCCGGGGCACAAGGTGACAGAAGCACACAACCCATCTCACATTAAGCCCATTTTCCATATGCTTTATCAGCCCAGTGATTCTTAAATGTAAATTTCAAACAATGTCTTCATGAAGTCCAGGTTCCTGGAACAGAAACAAATTGACCCGACGTTATCTGGTGTCGGCTGGGGTGTAGAAAATCCAGCCCAGATGTGAGGGACACTTGGTACTTTCCCTTTTATTTTTAAGAATCCCTATCAGGCAATTGATCAATGAAAAACATTCTTACACATGGCAATGGAATGTATCAGTTACTGTAAATTAAAGGAATTGGCTAGAAGCAACACATGTGAAAATGACTGTGTGCTGTGTGTGTGTGTGTGTGTGTGTGTGTGTGTGTGTGTGTGCACCACACGACAGGGATCAGAAACACAGTCAGACAGAGACTAGGAGAGAGATTTTCATTTTAAATTTCTGTACACTGACCCTCATGAATACGGCAGCTGTATTATATGACCTGCTACATGAGTATATTTTTTCCCTGCACTAAAAGATAATTTTGATTTTTCTTTTTTTTCCCCCAGTGTCCCAGACATACAAATATTGAGTCAGTAGTATGATATTGCACAGGTAAGTTTACACCATCAGACTGACAGACTGAGTGCGGTATTACAACGGGCTGACGTTGTGCTGTAAGACAGTCACGGGGTTCACTGCAGTTCAGCTGGAAATGGGACACTTATGCACATAACAGACATGACCGACGACAATGGCTCCTCTGCCCAAAGTGGATGGAGATGAAGTGGTCTGCCAGGAAGCCCAACTAGCAAAGCTGGACTGATGGTCAGATGTTTGTTCTAGTGTGCATGGAAAAAAAACAGTGTTTATATAATCCAGGACAGAGAGTGGGCCAAGCCAGCTCACAGAGGGAATTCAAAACACTGTTTCCCAAGAGGGCACCGTGAGGAGAAAAAAACTCTTCCCATAAATGGGTAAAGCCAGTGAAGATATTACTGGGCATAATGGAGCAGCTGGCTGTGCTATGCAAATGTTGTACAGAGAATGGATCCAGAGGCATCAATCGGTGATTGGCTACAATCAAATCTATTGACCTCACTGACCCTAATCAGCCGCATTCAAACTGTAATCGTTTCAGAGTAAGAGTTTTCCTGCAGCATCACTGTTCAAGGGAAGTTTGTTGTGACTAAGCAGCGGCTGTCTGAGGCTTATGCTTGGCTGTGCTGTAAAAGATATGGCTCTGTGATAATAAATCAACACCACCTAGCATTCAGGCAGACGTCTCTTGTGAGTGTAAACATTTCTCTCACACTGTTTCCCAGTCTAGTGTTGGAGTGGCTGTGAAAGATGAAAGGATAATCAGCTCTGTGTTTTGTCCTGCCAACAGTTGTCAAATGTCAAATCAAGACGTAGCTGCAACAGCACAGCTGCAGAAAAGGATACAAAATTCAGTTTAGTAATAAAGTGATATAGATTCTCTAGAGTAACAACCTTTTTTTTTTTGCTGTGTGCCAAAATCATAAGGCCTCAATTTAACACCATGGACCTTGGATAGCTGTGGATAGTCTAGTAGAAACATTAAATTTACAGCCCTTTCCCAGTGTTTCAAACTGAATTTATTGAATTCCCTCCTTTAACACAGTCTCTCAAAGTGTCTAGACTTTTTTCTTAAAACTATAGCAATAAATGTCAGCACAACTATTAACCTGCAGGCCTATGCTGTTCTGTGATATTGTTCATTTTTCTCTCACTGTTACCCATTTTTCATTTCCACTTTACTGCATCACAGAGTCCTCTTGTTAAACAAATGGTTTCCTTTGTCATTATTGAAGAACAGCTGAGAAATCTCTCCACCTTCATACAGTCAGAGAAGTGGGCTGCTGGAGGGAGACAGGAGAAAAAAGCAAAAGGGTCACGTTTCACCGGGGAAACTAATAATAAACAGTGTAATAATAAAATAGCAAGTAAAATTAATGGAAACAGTAATAGTAAGTAAGTTAAACCAGTTTCTGAAATAGTTAACACAAGCTTCATATGACATTATTATTTTTTATAATTATGATCATTTTTTATGCTTTCTATCCCATGGAAGGACTGGAATTTACACCTCAGGCCTCATTAGTTCCACTGTATTCATAATTTCAAGCAAAGGTTATATCCTATTTTGAACATTTTTTGCTATGTAGAGTCGTAAAGAACCTGAACCTTAGCCCCACATGCACTGTATACTGTACAAACTCGGAGGGCCTGGGCTCTCTGCCCCATCACAGTCCTTGTCCAGACTTTGCCTTGCCAGTTCTATTCTCTTCTTTGAGGATTAGTGCTGTCTGAATAAAGTCAATAAGATATTAAAAAAAAATTCGATTAGTATGTCTAACGTGGCATTACATTTGAATCAAGCAGACCCCTGGGATAAGTACACAACCTGACCTCACATTCCTGACTTTCATCACTCAGAAGCCAAACTAAATCACAAGGCTTACAGCAAAATGAAATATATCCTTACAAATCCCTGTAAGAAACTCTTGGCTCCACCCCAGCAACCAATATTATGCTTCAAATGCATATTTTGACCTGTCACATGTGTCACTCACATGTTTGTAGACCTACAGACAGGAAGCATGGGAATTGCCTGCCAAAGCAACTGTCACACACATGTATATCTCAGGCAATGATATACAGGGAGAGAAAACTTGTGCTTATCATTACAACATGGAATGAGAATGTATTCCAAATGGTCTGCATTAGGTGATTTGATTAGGTTGAGAACAATTTGGAAAATAATAGTAGGATAACAAAGTGACATGTAAATGATTTCATTATAAAGCTTTCTCTGGTACATGCCGTTTCATTGCCGATTTAGAACTGCAACTGTTGACTCTTAGACAATGTTATGAAATGGAAGTAATTTACCATTTACTCACGCTATCCTGTTCCCTCACCCACTACCTCATGGACATTGCTTATTGAGCAACACATCCACACAAAGTCCTCCTCTAATGCCCTTTGCTTTTTTCATTTGCCTCCCTCCCAAAGGGTGTCACTCCCCCTCACAGACGCCACTCTTGCTTGAAGAACTACATCAGTTCTCCCTCCCTCCCCTTTTCCTTCTCTTCTTACCTCCTCCTCTTAGTGTCACAGCTCAGAAACTGAGGTGGGTCTTTGGCTCTCTACTCTTTACTCTCAGGACGCGATGTGGTTAACAGCATTATGCATATGTGGGACTGTGCTGGCCCTCTCCAACCTGTCTTGGGCCACAGAAAACCCTGTTGAAGGAGCCCTCCTTTGGACTAAAGGACGTGGACCCTGTGTTGTGACTCTGAGACCTGCGGGACCATGCGGACGGGGCCAGGATGAGGGTACGTGCCCCTACCGACTCATTCTGCCACCACTGACCATCCATTTGCCAAAACAGCTCAGAGAGCTGGAGACGATAGTGATGGAGGTACAGAAGCTGAAGGACAATGTGGATCAACTGAGGAGGATGTGTGCAGATTGCGCACTAAGCCAAAATGAGGAGGAGAGTGAAAGACCAAGGGAGAAAGGGCATGAGAAGCTGAAACAGGGTAAGGAAAAACACAAGGATGAGAGGAACTGGATGAATGAGAGAGATGCTGAGAGACAAAAAGAGAATGAGCCAGATTTAGTGACGGAATTTGGGACTGATACAGTTAAAGAGGAAAAGGCGACTACGGAGGGAGATGGGGGCACTGATTTAGAGAAGAGAAGGACTTTGGAGGAAAAAGAGAGAGAGAAACTGGACACAGAGACAGATGATGTTGTCAAAAAAGAAAATGATAAAGAAAAAATTATGAAAGAAGAGAAAGAGAACGATGAAAAAATCCAAAGAGAGACAGAGGGGACACAAGAAAATGATGACTTATGGCAGGAAAAGGCACGAGTTGGTGGAGGAAAGGAGACAATAGTGGGTAAAGAGAGAGAAAAAGCTGTTGGCAAAAGTAAGGACAAGAGGAAAGAAACAGTGCTTAAGAAAGAAAAAGATGGTACAGGAATCACCAGTGGAGAGGGAGAGCGTCAGTCAGAGAATGGAAAGGACAAGTACATGAAAAGTGATGTCAAAAATAAGGAGAAGATAAAGACAGAAGAACATTTTCATCATTTGCAGCCAGATAAAAATGAGACAATGAGTGAGATAGAGAAGACGACCCGCAGTGAAGAAGAATGGGACATTGGGAGAATAAAGATATCTGAAGACGATGGGCATACAAATAAAGAGAAACAGAAACACAGAGAGGAGAAGGAAAAGGAAATTGAAAAGGAACGAATAATGGAGAGAAATAATGAGAAACCAAAGCAGACTGAAAGCATCAGGAGGACAGAAAAAGAGAGCACCATAAAAAAAGGGAAGGAGGAGGAGGAGGAGGGGGAAAGGGAGATGGAAAAGGAGATCAAACCCGAGACAGTAAAAACAGTCCAGAGTGTGCAGAGAGACAGTGATGGAGAAGTGGCGTCCAGCAAAGCAAGTGAGTGGACAGACTTTGTGTCACCCAGTCCAAGCCTTCACTCTGCTGTCAGCTTAGCTCCAAGGCCTGACTTCACAGACTTGAAAGAGACTTTAACAATCTCTACATCACCATTTCCATCTATGCCCAGCTCCAATTCACATTTTACTACAGACACCAAGACTGGATACAGTCATAGCTCTCACAGACAGACAAGCATAACTGATGAGATAAGTGAAGCTCATCATTCAAGCTCTGCCTTCACATCGGGCACAAGGGCTGCAGGCATTGACCCCTCTCCAAACAAGCAAAGGATCGATACTGTTCACAAGGGAACCACAACAACTGTATCTGGACTACTAACCCAAAGCCCAAGCGTTAGTTATAGCAGCTCTGGGCATGTACTTCCTACTCAAAAAACCAAGACATGGTCCACAACAAGAAAAATGATGGTAAGATTTCAAAAAACAACCCAGAGACCCAGACAGCAAACACACCCTAACCCAGACTTTCCCCTTGGGACCACCACAAGTCTACCAGCAGTCATTGCCATGACTAGATCATTGGCTAGTCCTGAACCAAAGATGAACATCCCCAAGAATAGCATCAGCTCTGCAACCAGTCTGACACCAAGGGCTTGCTGCCAAGATAGCATTAGCTCGACAGCAGCTACAACCACCACTAATCCCAGTCAGAAATTACACACTACTACAGTCGTAAGAGACCCAGACCTCATTCAATGGGCAAATACAAAGACTATCAGCACAAAAACTAAAACGAGCACAAAACCCATACCAAGCCAAGGACCAAGGCCTGCCCAAGAGCATAAACCTGGGGTTAAGCAATTACCCGATCAAGAGACAAAATCTGACTTTGACCTTGAATCTGATCGAGCTTCTTTAACTGACCAAAAGGTCATGCCTGTACAAAATCCTAGGCCTTCCCACCAAAAACCCATTGCTGACCTAAAACCTAAACCTGGTAAATTATCCAAACCTGGGCAAATTCCAAAGCCTGACCAAAGACCTAAACCTGATCTTTTGTCAACTGATCAAAATCCCAAAAATGACAAAACCACTAATTATAATCAATACCATATAACTGATCAAAAATATATACCTACCCAAAAGCCAAAATCCTATCAAAAGTCTACGCTTCCTCCTCCTAAGCAATCTCATCAAAAGCCTTTAACTTTTACCAAGACCAATTCTGAACAAAGGCCCACACCTGACGAAGACACTATTACTGTCCAAGGGCCTGAAACCAATGAAGACTCAATAGTTAATCCAAAGTTAAAACCTAAACAGGAGCCTGTACATCCTCTTGAAACCCATAAAAACTACCAAATAGTAAAATCTGATAAAAAGACAAAACATGACCAAGAACCTATTATTGAATCAATGACAAATTCTGATCGAGATTCTTTACCTGATAAACAGCCTACATCTGTCCAAGGCTCAACACCTGATCAAAAGCAACAACCCCATCATGCTCCTATGCCCCCCTATCAAAGGCCTAAACCCAAACAGAAAATTGCTGTAATAAACCAAAGGCCCCATCCTGACCAAAAGTCTATAATTAAACCAGGACCAAAACCTGACCAAGAGCATGTTACTGAATCAATGGCAAATTCTGATCGAGATTCTTTACCTGATAAACAGCCTACATCTGTCCAAGACTCAACACCTGATCAAAAGCAACAACCCCATCATGTTCCTAAGCCCCCCTATCAAAGGCCTAAACCCAAACAGAAAATGGCCGTAACAAACCAAAGGCCCCATCCTGACCAAAAGTCTATAATTAAACCAGGATCAAAAGCTGACCAAGAGCCTGTTACTGAATTAGAACTGAACCAAAAGTCCATAACTGACCATGGACCAGGCCTTGAAAAAAGTCCAAAATTGAATCTTGGGCCAAAACATGACCAAGAACCTGTTACTGAAGCAGGGGCAAATATTGATCAAGAGCCTTTACCTGATGAACAGTCTACATCTGTCCAAGGCTCAACACCTGGTCAAAAACTGCAACCCCATTATGCTCCTATGACGCCTTATCAAAGGCCTCAAACTGACCAGAAAATTGCTATCACAAGCAAAAAGCCTCAACCTGACCACAAGTCTATGATTAAACCAGGACCAAAACCTGACCAAGAGCATGTTACTGAATTAATGACAAATTCTGATCAAGATTCTTTACCTGATCAACAGCCTACATCTGTCCGACACCCAACACCTGGTCAAAAGCAACAACCCGATCATGCTCCTATGCCCCCCTATCAAAGGCCTAAACCCAAACAGAAAATTGCTGTAACAAACCAAAGGCCTCGTCCTGACCAAAAGTCTATAATTAAACCAGGACCAAAACCTGACCAAGAGCCTGTAATTGAATTAGAACTGAACCAAAAGTCCATAACTGACCATGGACCAGGCATTGAAAAAAGTCCAATATTGAATCTTGGGCCAAAACATGACCTAGAGCCTGTTACTGAATCAGAGGCAAATATTGATCAAGATCGTTTACCTGATAAACAGTCTACATCTGTCCGACACCCAACACCTGGTCAAAAGCTACAACCTCATCATGCTCCTATGACACCTTATCAAAAGCCTAAACCCAAACAGAAAATTGCCGTAACAAACCAAAGGCCCCATCCTGACCAAAAGTCTATAATTAAACCAGGACCAGAACCTGACCAAGAGCCTGCTACTGAATTAGAACTGAACCAAAAGTCCATAACTGACCATGGACCAGGCCTTGAAAAAAGTCCAATATTGGATCTTGGGCCAAAACATGACCAAGAACCTGTTACTGAATCAGAGGCAAATACTGATCGAGATCCTTTACCTGATGAACAACTCACATCTGTCCAACACCCAACACCTGGTCAAAAGCTACAACCCCATCATGCTCCTATAACACCTTATCAAAAGCCTAAACCCAAACAGAAAATTGCCGTAACAAACCAAAGGCCCCATCCTGACCAAAAGTCTATAATTAAACCAGGACCAGAGCCTGACCAAGAACCTGTTACTGAATTAGAACTGAACCAAAAGTCCATAACTGACCATGGACCAGGCCTTGAAAAAAGTCCAATACTGAATCTTGGGCCAAAACATGACCAAGAACCTGTTACTGAATCAGAGGCAAATATTGATCGAGATCCTTTACCTGATGAACAGCTCACATCTGTCCAACACCCAACACCTGGCCAAAAACTGCAACCCCATCATGCTCCTATGACACCTTATCAGAGGCCTAAGCCCAACCAGAAAACTACTAAAACAAACCAAAGGCCCCATCCTGACAAAAAATTGACAATTAAACCAGGACCAAAACCTGACCAAGAGCATGTTACTGAATTAATTACAAATTCTGATCGAGGTTCTTTACCTGATAAACAGCCTACATCTCTCCGAGATCCAACACCTGGTCAAAAGCAGCAACCTGATCATGCTCCTATGCCCCCCTATCAAAGGCCTAAACCCAAACAGAAAATTGCTGTAACAAACCAAAGGCCCCGTCCTGACCAAAAGTCTATAATTAAACCAGGATCAAAAGCTGACCAAGAGCCTGTTACTGAATTAGAACTGAACCAAAAGTCCATAACTGACCATGGACCAGGCCTTGAAAAAAGTCCAAAATTGAATCTTGGGCCAAAACATGACCAAGAACCTGTTACTGAAGCAGGGGTAAATATTGATCGAGAGCCTTTACCTGATGATCAGCTTACGTCTGTCCAAGACCCAACACCTGGTCAAAAGCTACAACCGCATCATGCTCCTATGATGCCTTATCAAAGGCCTCAACCTGACCAGAAAATTGCTATCACAAGCAAAAAGCCCCATCCTGACCAAAAGTCTATGATTAAACCAGGACCAAAACCTGACCAAGAGCATGTTACTGAATTAATGACAAATTCTGATCAAGATTCTTTACCTGATCAACAGTCTACATCTGTCCGAGACCCAACACCTGGTCAAAAGCAACAACCCGATCATGTTCCTAAGCCCCCCTATCAAAGGCCTAAACCCAAACAGAAAATGGCCGTAACAAACCAAAGGCCCCATCCTGACCAAAAGTCTATAATTAAACCAGGATCAAAAGCTGACCAAAAGCCTGCTACTGAATTAGAACTGAACCAAAAGTCCATAACTGACCATGGACCAGGCATTGAAAAAAGTCCAATATTAAATCTCGGGCCAAAACATGACCAAGAACCTTTTCCTGAATCAGAGGCAAATATTGATCGAGAGCCTTTACCTGATGAACAGCTTACATCTGTTCAAGACCCAACACCTGGTCAAAAGCTACAACCCCATCATGCTCCTATGACACCTTATCAAAGGCCTAAACCCAACCAGAAAACTACTAAAACAAACCAAAGGCCCCATCCTGACAAAAAGTTGACAATTAAACCAGGACCAAAACCTGATCAAATACCTATAACTGATCCAAATCTTGGCAAAATTTCTAAACTTGATCAAAAACATCCCCGATTTCCAACAAACCAAAAGACTAGACCAGATGTAAAGCCACAACTTAAGCAAGATCCTGCATTTGACCAAGAGCCTAAAACTGATGGAATGCATACACCCACTAGGCCTGACCAAATGTCTAAGCTAAACCCCAAGCCTATATCTGGGAAAAATGTTGAACCAGTATCAAACAAAAAAACAAAACCTGGGCCCCCACTCAAACACTGGCAACCAACAAGACCTAGAACCAAGCCAGGAATATCACCAGCCATGAAGCCAAGACCTGCAGGGAAACCGAAGCAAAGCCCAAACGTCAAAGCATATTCTGATTCCTCTCCAATCAACAGGGCAACTTCAGACAGCATCCAAAACTCTCAAACTGATATGCCACCCACTTCTAGCCCTGTAAAAAAGATTACTGAACTGAATCTTTCTCAAGAGGATAGAGTGTTAAGAACTAATACAATGAAAACTATCACCTTGGGTCCAAAGACCTCTACTAGCCCCTTCCTCGAGGTTCGCCTCTTCCCTCACCTTCGCACTGTCACCAGGGGATTTACAGCTCACCCCACCAGCAGGATCATGTCTGATCCAAGCCCACAAACATCCAGTCAAGCACCCTCTATCACAAGGATCACAAGACCAACCAAACGTCCTCTTGATATTCTTCACCCAAGTATTATCCCACACATCAGCCCAGGATCCACAACACCAAAAAGTCCTGGGACTAACAGTGGCTCTAGCTTACAGGCTAAGATAATTCCCAGTCTACAAGAAACAGCACCCAGCTACACTGCTAAACCGGACAAAGTGACAGTCCTCAGCCATGGTCCAAAACATAAACTCGGTCGCCAAACTATCTCTACTCTCAAACCACATCTCATCTCTGACTTAAGATCGACGACCCCTGCCACCTCTACTCCTGAACCTCTTATTCCCAATCCCTTTCTTGATTCCACCACTCCAAGTGCACGAGAACTGCGTGTCAAGATCAACCAGGTGGCTGCTTTCCTAAATAACAGTCCTAATGGAGGGCCACAGGACAGGCATCTGAAGAGCCATCCAAAAGAAGACCACGAGGGGAATGAGGAGGGCAGCAAGGCCGACAGGATACACAGCCAGATCCCAGCACTGCAGTCATCTAAAGGCAAGAGATAAAGTTTGCATAATGTCACAGAATATGATCAAGTTTAATCTCTATATGCATACACTGCACTACCATGAATTTATAGAAAGTGTACACCTAAAATTCTGAGTATGTAGTTATTATAATTGTGACTGTTGTTGGCTGTATTAGGCTTGTATTTTGTATAGAAAAAGAAAATAGCCAAACAAAAAAGTACTGCTTTTGATTATTTCATACAATAATACATAATTTTATATAATAATCAAATGGCTGTCTGGTGTTTCAGTCAGCTAAATGTAATGCTTTAATACTTACTAAACAACCTAGGAACACACAAATTAAGTTGAGAGAGAAACCTTTTGAGAAACAAAAATTAATTTCTATGAAATTTACAACCTTGGAAAAAAGTGAATGTCTTTTAATGACAATTTCTCTAATTTGTTTGATTTTAAAAGGAAGTTTGATTGTGTATATGTATTTTTAATTTTATTTCTAGAGTAATTGCTTTGACATCATTGATACAAAGTGTTAAGAGAATTATAAGTGAGAAGATCACATGGCAAAGACTAATCACTAATGAGTGTAGTATAATACAAATATGAGCCTCCGTAATAATCTGGAGGGCTGAGATCATCATATTTGCAACATAAATTGTGGCTAATTTTTGTCATATGAAGAATTTGCATGTGTGTGCAAGTCCAAATGTCCATGTGCAAGTGGTGAGTAGGAATCAAACCACAACTGTGCACAGGCCTAATCAAACTAAACAGCTTTAAAACATCCTTCACTGCAGCTCGGCTTACAATGAAAGATTAATTAGACATTAAATCAGACTCATGGATTCTTCAGCCAAAGTCACACCCAGTCACTTGGGTTCAAACACTGGATATCCATTAGACTAACAACTAGCGGCCTCCTTATTATACAATGTGTAAGTGCACACTTGATTAGATAAAGATCATAAGGATCTGCATTTCATATCAACTCATGCACTATTTATGTATCCTACTGTTTTATTTATGTATCCTACTTGTATCTAATTGATCCTATGTGCCTAAAAGAATCAGAGACTGAAAACTCTGAAAGACTGAAAAACACATTAAGTAATTTAAAATTAGAAATGTTATTATCTGTATATGGTTTACCTGCCAAATTACATATTTATATTATATACTACTGCATGCCCAGTTTAAATGAAGAAGGGATAGTTTGATTTGATATGAATGTGGGGAGCTTTTGAGAAAGAAAAAACAACAACTTTGGTATATATTGTTATTAACGCCCCCATATAGATATAGAAATAAATATCTTCTCATGATTTCTTCCTCTTTCCCTCTTTCCCTCTTTCCCTCTTCCCCTCTTCCCTTGTTATGTGTTTGTTTGCCGGTTATGAGTTTTCAAATCAGGGGTCGTCCTGTTTTGTATGTTATAAACTTATGAAGCTCTAAATAAACTCTAACTTGAACTTGATCTTGAACAATCTGTGTGCAGCCACAATGCGGAGAGACTGCTCTGACCTTCTGATCAGAGGGGAGAAAAAGAGTGGCGTTTACCAGGTGACCCCTGACCTCCACCACGGGACCTTTCCAGTGCTGTGTGACATGGAGACCAAAGGCGGGGGGTGGACCGTCCTGCAGCGCCGTCAGGACGGCAGCGTGAGCTTCAATAGGGGCTGGGCTGAGTACCGGTCAGGCTTTGGGGAGCTGAATGGAGGGGAGTTCTGGCTGGGTAATGACCAGATCCACGTCCTGACCCGGGACAGGGACATGATCCTCAGGGTGGACCTTGAGGACTTTAACGGGTTGAAGGCGTATGCAGAGTATGGGCATTTTAGGGTCGCAAGTGAGCGACAACGCTACCGCCTGGCAGTGGGCAGCTACTCGGGCTCTGCAGGGGACGCCCTTCACTTTAGCATAAGGTATGATCATAACAACAGGGCCTTCACCACCCCAGACAGGGACCATGACCGCTACCCTTCAGGCAACTGTGGGGCTTATTACAGCTCAGGCTGGTGGTTTGACGCCTGCATGGCTGCAAACCTCAATGGGAAATATTATGCAGGAAAGTACAAAGGCATCCGGGATGGGATTTTCTGGGGAACTTGGCATAACATATCAACAGAGTATTATCCCACCAGTGACAGGCAATCTTTTAAAACTGTCCAGATGATGATCAGACCAAAGGGCTTTGCACCATGAGCCAGATTGGCCTTGAGTTTGTGTGTGGTCACGCTCAAAGAGAAAATGAAACGAATTCCCAAGCATAAAGGGAAATTACAATTACTAATTTCAACCATAAGCTCTCAAACTGCCCTTTACAAATTAACTGCGCCAGATGTTATTGTACACTGTTGAGACAATGCTGCCGCCCTGTGGTAGCCTAATATATTCAGCAATAATGCTTTTGTTTACGTTGAAGGATGGACGACACTGAGGAAGGGTGTACATATAGTTTCAAAGGTTTTTCTTAATGTCAGAGTATCTTTTTTCAAAACCTATTAATATTTCAGAAGTAAAACATGCTGTTGGAAGTTTAATTTGTTTTCTATCGAGAAAGAATTAATTATGTGAAGAGTTATATATCAGTCAAGACAGAAGTGCAACAGACCGCTATGTTTTATTACAGTACTGGAATGTCAAGTGACGGCAGATTTAAGCTGTTTACTATGTTTTCAAGTTTTCTTTTTTTAAATGAATAAAACCGGTGTACAAAATGTTTTGCATTCGTTTCCTTCTTTTTTCATGCAAAGGAAAACACCATGCTGTTGTGGCTCTGACGAACAAATAAATCTAATGACATGTATGTAGGAGTTACATCAGTTTCATGTGGCCAGATTATTGCATATATGAGACATTGCTGGTTTGCATTATTTGATATTATAGCTACACAGTTTTTGCACCAAAAAAATCAAACAACTGTGTATACTTATTTGAATTACAGTTATCGGCAACTGGTGATTTTAAAATGCAATGAAATCAAATTAGGTTTCGACTGTGTGTTTTAAGACTCAAATTCCCAGCATTCCTTGAGAGGAGCCAGACCTACGACCCACGTGTCGTCACATACAGGACGACGTGTGATTGGACAAGACGAAAAGAGGGGCGGTCGTCACTTCGATGATTATCTAAAGGAGTCTTGTGTGCTCATCGTGGGGCATCAAGTTAGACAAATTTACAGAACAAGGCCGGAACTCTCTGGTTTTTCCTTTAATATAAAAGCAAACAGTTTCAGAAGTGGGTAGGGGATTCCTCATCAAGTCAAAATCTCCTTGAAAAACAAGCTTGGGTCTGTAATTTGGCCACATACTGCAAAATATGATATGATATGTTATGATATAATATTTAATTATTTATTTTTTATTTATTTGGCTTTATACCATGGTTACAAATGCTCACAGCCTGTATGATTTCAGATGATTGTGCCTCTGCTGCAACGTTCAAATCAAATGGATGTCAAATGCATATGCTTCCACTATTGTTTATTAGTCTTTGTGAGCTTTGACAGACTTATATACATGCATACATGAGTATAAATACGTAGCTATATAATTCAAAAGATATCTTGGAAGAATTTTTTTTCTTGGCATAAAATTCCGTTTGTAATACTCTTTGCTGCAAACAGATAGTTATATGGATTTTATTTTGAAAGGTGTAAGCGGAAGTTTTTTTTTTTTTTTCTTTTTCTAATTCTGGTAGCTTGGCGGTGGTAGTGTGATATCCCATGTTGACCAAAAGAGTCTTGTTTACCACAGTAAGTGTTTTCAGTCCACTCGCACCCTGGTAGCTGACGGCAGCAGAGTGACATGTGGATGGTTCCTGTCTCTCCTGGTTGCCGGAAGTGACTGCGATGTTTTGGTGTTCAGTAACTCAGCGGCTGTGTGTCGGACTCCTGCGCTGCCGGTCCCTGCCAGCATGTCCGAAGACACCCACGGGCTGCCACTTGTCTTCAGTACGGAGCTTCTCAGCCTCCCCCTGCAGCAGGACGGTGACCCCGGCGGCCACAGAGGGGAACAAGCCCCTGAAGCAGTGGACCCTGGTGGTGAGTCCGTTCAGCACGGTGCGGGTCCGGCTCGGCTGCAGCATCTCCATCCGCCCGCTGGACCCGCACGCCTTCCCCGAGGCGAACCGAGCCTTCGTCACAGTCCGCGGGACCAGCGCCGACCAGGGCGTCAAGCTCGACAACTTCCACGTCCACTACGATGACCAAAGCAAAGAGCTGCTCATCTTGGCCGAGAAGGTCAACAGCAACATGTCCGTGGAGCTGTCCGCACCCATCAAAAGCAGTGAGTATCATTTATCACAATGATAAGGTCATTGATCAGTGTGCATGGATGTGAACCTCCTTACGAAACAACCGTGAACGACCGTGACCTCTGCAGGACGGAGAGTCTCCTGCTCTCATGATGCTCCTGTGCAGTTCATTCAAGGCGCAGACCCTTTGTTTACTAACGTCAAGGATGAAGCTGAGGAAGGACAAAGCCCCTCAGGTTCATGCCAGGGCCCATTTCAAACTGCATGGTCTGCCTTTGAAGATCTAAGCACCAGGTGAAACGATGCCAGCTGTGTGTGGTTTGTGTTTTGTGTTTCAGATCTCTACGTTACCACACAAGGGAAGGGCAACGTGCAAGTCCAGAAAATGGAGTGTGATGTCTGCATGGTGCAGACGGAAAAAGGCAACTGCGTGCTGCACTCTGTCAAGGTGGGCATCACAACACATCAAACGTTTACATTTACGTTTATGTTTACATGTTAGTTTTAATCTGTTTTTAATTTTAAAGGTTTATTAAGTGCCATTCTCCTTAGAAAAAAGTCACACAAGTGCCAATTTCACAATAAGTCAAATATCAACAGAAAAATCAACACTGAACTGATGTGATATTGCTTTGTAAAGCTGATGTGGATCAGTACAGAGAGCCTGTCAATGCTCCATTCCTGGGTGAAAGTGGGTTCCTCTGAAATGTCGGCTGAAAAGCTACAGTCTATGAATGTATTCAGAAATCTGACCTGGAGTCCGGCTGATATTTCTCACTCCTTGTCTGTCTCGTCTCAGGGTCACCAGGTGGAGGTGCAGTCCCATGGAGGACATGTTACAGGTGTGGGCACCATCCATGGCAACGTGGACATCAGCGCCCATGGAGACAGTGTAGGTCCACAGCTACATATTACACATACACCTAACATATTACAGCATTATGTGGCATATAAACAACATATAACATGATGATAGTATAACAACATATTACACATAACATATTTTCTGGTTGTTGTTGGTCTTTCACTCAGCAGTCATTAGGGGGCAGTCCCAGCCCACAACAGGGTAACCTAGACAACAGGTTGTAATAAAATGTGTTTGCAGCTTTGAGTTTTATCACCGATTGGTGTTACACTGTTTTGTCATGGACACACAGCTTGAATATAGTTTGTAAAAATATTTAAGTTAATGTTAGATACAGCTGGATACAGTATGCTGCGGTTCATCACTGTTGAGTTATCACTTTGTGTGTGTGTGTCTATAGGCAGTGGATGTCAAGAAGCTCCAGGGCACCAAAATGAACGTTTCAACTGAACATGGCCCGCTGAAGGTCAAAGCCATCTACGCCGAGTCCACGTCTGTGTCCTCCTCCTCTGGGAAAGTGGAGCTGGGGCATGTACATGGTGAGCAAACAAACAAACAAACAAACAAACAAACAAACACTATAGGTATTTCTCATTTCAGCTGTCTGCATGGTTGGTGCTACTGCTATACTCTGGGGTACAGTGATGGAAAATATGGAAAATACTGACTAACAATATATTAATTAAAATCTTTATCCCACCCTTCTAAACACGTGTTTCCAATCTCGCATAGCATAAGGCTGCAAAAAACATAATAATCTCTATAATAATAATAATCTTTATTTATAGAACACTTCTCAAAATCTACATTACAAAGTGCTTCACAAAGTCAACCAAAAAAAAAAAAAACTAAACTAAACTAAAATAAAATAAAACATACAAACTTTTATCGGAGAGCCTTTCCTGAATTTACTTGAGTCTCTTTGAATGTTTTATTGTCTTTTATTGGTTTCTGTACTCCAAATTGTTTTTAAACCTGATGAGTTGACTTTTTTTTTTTTTTTTTTTTTTTTTTTTTACATAATAGTAAAGCATATTCACTCTATTATACCTGCATACTTATGTGGCATTTGGAGCATGCAGTCTAATATCCCGGCCAGATGCATTGAAGGAAATTCCAACAATTGTTGAGATGAATGGAGTATGTTAGAGATGCGTCCATATATTTTTCCAGACTATTGGCTTCAGCTGATTTCCACTTTAACATGCAGTGGTTTTACTGCCAGTTGTGGGATCGGCATTTATTTGTGTTTTTCCAGGACTTTGTCATTTAATAAAATTGTAAAATCAATAACAGAATTTAATTGACATTGTATTAAAGTATGTGACAGTCTTAAAACAGGCATGTCTAAAAAGCGTATCTGTCATCTGCACTGGTCCATCCTTACTTTAAGGTTTTTGAAATGGGGTCTTTGGACCCTTTGGGTTTCGAAGTTTTAGGGCTGAGGGTTTACTGCATTTCACACTCTCCTTTAAATTGCATCTCATAAGTGAACTGCTGTTTTATTTTTTTGTTTGTTTGAGTTGCTCAGTACTGTCTTCTGTAATTCTCCAGTTTATTAACCCAATTTATCTGTTCCAAAAGGATATAAAATGTAATATTTTCCATTACCTATTGCAATACATGCCCAGTGCCTTTTTAAGAGAATTGCATATTGCATTGCCCAGTAACTATATTTTAAAACAAAACAAAACAAAAAAAAAACAGAAACAAACAAACAAACGACTCTTCATGTCCACCTTCTGAGTTGACTGAGGAGGTCCATGACGGATGATTCGACTGACTGTCAGAAGGCAGCCCTGTGTTGTTGTAATGTTAAGGCAATAGATGAAGATTTGTCATCTGTGTAGAATTTTAATTTCCTCTTGACGGAGATGAGCCTCTCTCTCTTCCTGGAATACATGGAAACAATTATGTTGCTGACTTCAGTCATGCATGTTGTCGGGAAGCACAGCCCATGGAAGAGCTGTGCTTCCTGTCAGTCATTCCATAGCCTCCACCGTTTAGATCAGAGATGTCAGAAATACGGCCCAGGGGCCAAATCGGGCCCGGAGCATGTGTCACTACAAACTATCCATCGGCCGGCAGTAGGCCGCTGGTACTTTGTGTTGGTTTAGCAAACATCTGATCAAAAATCAGAAGGTTGACATGAAATGTAGAATTCTTCAAGAAAGATGGAAAGGGCAGCATTTTCCTCTGGGAGGTAAATGGCAAACCTGTCTGCTGTGTATTTGTTGGATTTCTCTCTTCTGCTTCATGAAATTCTACATTATGTGTTATTTTCATTTGCCAACATGTAATTTCTCATAGATTGGTTGACTACAAACTGATTGATTGAAAATAGTAAATCAGAACATAGCCTAGGATATCCATGTGTTGACTTGAGTTACAATTATGTTTTCCAAAAAAAAAAATCTAATTTGAAAGAATGCAGCCCACAACCTAATGTGAGTGTAACACCCCTTATTTGGATAGTATGCAATCTGTCTACTAGGAGCTGAAATTACACAGTTTGTTAATGTTGACTCTGTGCTTTTCCTTGGTAATAAGGTAACGCCACTGTGAAGAGCATGTCTGGAGATGTAATTGTAGGTAAGTAAGCTAATTCTCTTGTTTGCATTTCTCAATGTGTGGCATCTATTTTAGGAACTACATTTAAAGAAAAATACCCTAACACTTGGGCTTGCTTTGCCCCTATAGATGGCTCAAACGGTTCACTGAAGGTTTCCTCCGACAGAGGAGATATTGATGTCTACGTGGGTGACAATGGCAGTGCCGATCTCCACAGTCAAGAAGGTAAACAGATTGGAAGAAGGTTCCTGAATTTGCCCAATTGTGCAGTTGTGTCAATCATCCACTACCTTTACCTATTTTCTTTATTGGTCATTCTTGTTCAAAATTCCTCCCTCTCACGTAGGAGCAGTGTGTGTCCGTGTCCCCTCATCTTTAAGAGTAGGGGTGGAGCTCAGTGGCGCCTCGGTGGATATCAGCCCAGAGGTGTTGCTGCACGGAGCAGAGCACAACACAGCCCAAGGCCAAACCACAGTCACTGGTAAGACATCAGTCTTCATGACAGCATCCCTCTCCGTGGAGGTGTAGCTGCCAGCACGTCACGACGAACACAGCACGACCAAACGCCAATCTGTTTTCCTTTCACTGCTCCGCATAGCTCCCCCTAATTCTCTTGTTTGGTTTCTCTCAGGTTACGTGAACGGTGACCCCCAAGTGGATCAGCGGATCAAGGCTCAGGCAGACAGAGGCTCCATTAGGCTGAAGACACAAAGCTGGTTTGAGTCCCTGAAGCTTGGAAGCTGAGTTATGAGTGACTGGCTTTTTGGAGGGTTAAAAATGCATAAATAAGCTCCAGTGCATAGGAGCTTTATTCTTAAAAATACCACTTCAGTAGCAGGCAGAGCCAAATAACCTCTGCAGTGCCATAAGACTGTATTCACTTTTTCCTAATTGAATTTTCTCCAGCTCAGTGCTCAGGTAGTTTGTGCTGCGACACCATGAGAAAGCTGCATACTGTATAACTGTATCCCAGTGGTGGTTTCTACTGAACTGGTACAGTGCTTAAATGACTTAGAAAAGCATATATTAAAAATAATATTATTACTGTATGACTTGTAATGCTGAATGTTGTCAGAGTAGCTAAAACAGGCATGTGTATACTGTATAAAATATACTGTGAAAACTGTAGTGGTTGTATAATCTGTGACATCATTTGGCATCAAAGCCTGGAATTGCTGGAGTGGCAGTGGATTGGAAACAGATTATTATTATCAAGTGGTAAATTGAGGCGAGTCAGACTCTTAACCCATCTGTGCCTGTGTTGTCAAACACAGTCACATTGTGCCAGTTTTGAGAAAGTCACATATGTTCTCCAGTTGATTGCTATTCAGTAGTATCTAATTAATAAAACGAATGTCAAGAAAATGACTGAGAAAATGTAAACTAATTTATTAATCTTGACACCCATAGCTGTTTATGTTCACACAACTCCCACAATCCTCGACCTGTAGAGCTCTACAGAATATGTACTAGTCTTGGACAGATTTTATCCTAGTGAGTCTCGCTGAAGTGCTGATCACTCTGGAGCAAAAAGAGACCATGTGTCGCTCTTGTAGCGTCAACAGAGTTCAGGTCCAGTGTTTTGTCAGTGCAGCAGCTCCAGCCTTTGTCTCTTGTTGACATGACAAATCAGCTATTGTGCGTAGTTTTAGAGGGGCTTGTTCATTGTTCAAGTACTTTTAGAACTTACAACAACACTGAACAGTTTGAATGTGTTTGTACATTTGTTAAAAATGTGCACTGCATTTTTTGTGAGTGAATTTTCTCGGAAATTCTGTATAAAAGCAAAAGTATTTTGTTGGAGATGCTATGACAGGCAAACTCAAATACAGTTCGATGCAAATCATAAAAGTTGTGACATGATTGTCAAAACTTATCTGAAGTGGGGTGACTATTCCTTAAGGTCACATTAAAAAAAAAAAAAAAATCAGGAGTTATCCAAACCCTTGTGTACCCTCTCAGTTTCTGCTCATCAGTATAGAGTGCAGGCTCCTCCCCTTCTCATGTGTCATCAGTCTTGTCGGGTTTTCTGATTGGCTTGCACCATCTGGTCCATGTATTAGAACCACCAGGGAGGGTCATATCTGCTGTGCTCCCAGTGCTGCACACGTGGCTGCAACCTCAACGCTGCCAGCCTAGTGAAACACACACACACACTCACTGGTCAGTATTTTCACTGCAGCTGTTTGAGACACTTTCTACAGAAGTTTTATATGTGTGTGTCTTACCTGGAGATACCGCTGCAGCATGTCATTTGGATGGAGCTGAGAGAAGGACAGCTCCTTTCTAAGAGTTGGGGAGTGCAATCTGTGAGAAGCACACAGCCACTCACATCAAGTTCTTGCAGATACTGCACTCCAAATGTCAGATACTGCACCGCCACATCTGTCATCTGAGGAAAGGCAAAAGAAAATGGAAAAAATGTGGCATGAAATGAAAGGGGCAAAGAATAGAATGTATGTGAAAATTGAGACAATGTGTATGTGTACCTTGGGACACTCTGACATTCGCAGTGTGACTAGACCTCTGCAGTAAAATGAAAGGGCTCTGATGGCCTGGTCAGACAGAGCCACACAGTGAGACACATCAACATGTTCCAAATCCCTCACATGCTTGCACAGCTTCTACCCTCAAATGGAAAGAACAACAGGAGGGAGAGGGGATGAAAGGATGAAATATGAATTGATGAGAGGAAACATGAAGGAAATGGTGAGCCATATCTAGAGGTGGACAAATTCCTTCCTCTGCTGAGAAGTGAGGGGTTACAGTAAGAGAAACAAATGTGCAAATTATACAAATGACATGTTCGGGCCTTGTATCTACATTCCAGCTACGTGTGTACCTCTATGCCACTATCTGTGATGCAGACACACTCAGCAAGAACCACCTTCTTCAAGCGAATCCCCTCAAGGGCGCTGAGTCCCTAAAAATGCAAACCCCAAGTTAAACGCTGATATGATTTTCTTTTCTGAGGGAATGCTCCCATTAGAGGTTTTCTTTATTTCTAAAGTGTGCAGGTGAGCACACACATGCGCACAGCACCTGATCCTGGATGTTACAGCCGCTGACGTCAAGGGAGGAGATGGAGCTGCCACTCAGCCACTCCAGGGCGCTGTCAGTCAGCTTCTCACAGTAACTCAAATTGAGATAGCGCAGTTTACACAACCTGATGAATTGTACACACAAAAAGAGAGGCTACGTTTCATTTCACAACAGACCAGAGTGATATATGTGTGAGATACGAGTGTGGTGGGAAGACTTATTGTATACCTCTGAGCAATCCTCATGACAGAGATGTCACGGATTCGGCTGCAGTGACTCACATTCAGCTCTCGCAAATTGTTGGCCGAGGAGCCCTCAGTCAGGTACCGCAGCCCTGTATCACACACCCTGAAACACAAAGTTATGTACCACAAATGAGTGTAGCATAGAGTGTATTGAATATTGAGACTAAAGACAATACAGACAGATGCACATCTACAGTGAGATACACACACACACACACACTTGTTGCAATGTGAGATATCCAGGTATTGCAGATTCTTGAGTGTGGCCACAGACTTGAGGCTTTCATCGGTCATTCTGGGGCACTCCGCGGCACCGAGTCTGCGGAGGCCTTGTGAGCTGCGGCACAGGGCCTTCCAGCCGGTGTCTGTTATGCGGTTGCTACCTGCAGCACATACAGGTGTGGAACAGGCAAAATACAACAAAATGAACATTACACCTTCTCATGTCTACATGGAAATACAGGTCACACAAAACAAGATTCTCTCACCCTCTGTACTAAAAGCCTTAAGTCTGACTGTTGCAGCGACAGCTTCGAGGACAGCGTCAGACAGATGAGGTGCGTTCAGCAGGGAGACAGCAGACAGAGAGCGACATTTGGCAACCAGAGGCTGTTGGACAAGACAAGACTGAGAATGCTAAACTTTTTTTTTTTTTCTGCTGTGAGGAAAAGGGGGAGTATACATAGTGTACAAACTGTACTTTGATTAAAAATAAGAATTTGCAATTCTATTCCTCTCTGTTCTACTGAGTATTGAAACTGAATGTTGATATGTTTTGCTTTGAGTATTTTCTGAGAGATGCATCTTGTCTTTTTGTACTATGTGTTTTATCTTCTATTGACTCTTTTTGTGAATCAGTAATAAAGTTTTTAATTTTCTATTCTATTCTATTCTATTCTATTCTATTCTATTCTATTCTATTCCATTCTATTCTGTTCTTATTCTATTCTATATACTCTGTTCTGAGAATTCTCATTATAGAGCTGTAATGTTACTCTGTAATAAGCCGGTAACACATGTTAACAGAGAGCATACATACCAAAATACAGGTATCTGACAGTGTGGGCATGTCATTGATCACAATATCTTTGAGTAAAGGGCATCCTGCAGAAATGTACTTGAACCCAACCACTGTCATCTAAGGGTAAAGACAGGAAGAGAAGAATAAATTGTCTGTGTTGGAATCTGAAACATTTGGCTGGCTCTGGTTTTCTCTCTCACTTGTTCACAGTCAGTAAAGCAAAACCATACCATCTGGAACCGAACCAACGCTCACTCCCATAAGGAAGTGTTTTTGTATGTTGAGGGGACGGGTGAGATGTTATGGATTGCGCACGTGGTGGGTGGGTGGGCCAGAGTATTTTGTATAATCCCAGCCCTCCACCTGGCTACAAGCACTTTCTACTCCCTCTCTCCTTCAGATCTCTTGTTCATTCTCTCGGGGCACCAAACTGTGTACTGCTGGAGACAAGAGGAGACGCGCAAGTCCAAGCGGAGAGGAGTGACTAATTTATCCCAGGCAAACTGAATGCTGAACTCACTAGTAGGCAAAACATTGTGACCTGACTACAGCTGCAGCAAAGTGGGGACAATATATACAAAACAACGAGGAGAGCACCAACTGACCTGAGTGCAGCCGGACAGGTTGAGGTGGATGAGTTTGTGGCAGCCCTTCCCTGTGGTAAGGCACTGAAAACCTTCATCTGTCAAACTGTAGCAGTAGGCCAGACTCAGGTACATAAGGTTCACACAGTTCCTGTCCAAAACCAGACATTTGACTAGTAGTACAAGAAACTGGAGACAAGTTATGTATGGTTAAGCTTTCTGTTGATTTTTTTTCCTTAGCAAAGGAAAAGCGTAAAAGCAGTATGTATTCTGGAGGGTATATCATCAGCAAATGCAATAATATCACGTTTTGTATGAAAGTAAACAGTTTTAAATTGTTTCTTGGTAAATGTGATATATACCCAAATCTTTTGCATGACAATAATAACCATGAAAGAGAGGTGTTCACTGAAAGCTTCTGTTTTTGAGTTGAATTAATAGAAATGTTGTTGTGAACTGAAAATTCAGAAAACATGGCTAGTAGTTTAGTTATGCCACATCCGCTCACCTGAATCACTGTAATATCATAGCATTTGGCAAGCAGTTTATTTTTGGACATGATATACGACCTGGCAGTGGGCTGTGTCTTGGAGAAGAAGCAGAAATGGGGCTCATTCTGGGAATGTAGGGGCAGGAGGCCACTAACGGGGCGTCTTGCAGGACACTTTTTGATAATTTGGACACTTTGATCGAACTAGAGCACAGGGGTCTCAGGTACTGACAAAACCTGATCTCTTCTCCATCTACCACTAGTCTTTAATTGTTCAAATTTACCAGGATAGTTCCCTGAGAGTTCTGTTTGTCACAAGTGTGGAGGAGAGGTTCAAGTAGAGAAGGTTGGGACAGCCCTCGACAATTCTCTGAAGCATTGTGTCCTGTTAAAGAGAACACTTATGAATGTTAAATACATTTCACCTTCTTCTGTGTTTCACATCACAAACTGAATTTTCCAGCTTAACTTTTTTCATAAATAGTTACGCAATTTGCTCAAAATATATCAAGGCCTATTACAATGAATAAACCATAATCATGACAATGAGAAAAATCACAGCAGAAACCAAAAACATGTGGTGTGTAGCTCTTGCAATGTTCTTGACCCAAGACCAGATTTTGAGAATGATATCATAAAAATGCACACTGACTGACTTTCCATATAGCCTTCTTGTTAGGAGTTCACATGTGGTTGTAATCTTTAGAGTTTAGTTCAAAGTAAATGTTAATGTACTGCATATGCTATGAAGGTATTGTCCTATATGCAATTACATTCTGAGGATTACATAATCATCCAGACATTGCAAGTAGTGTAAACAGTATTTTACAGAACTTACAGTGATATTGAGGCACTCTGACACATTGAGCTCCTGCAAATTCGTGCATTCACCTAAGATGCCGGGACACAAAGCAAATGAGTAGAGAGCAAGCTGATGATCAAACCACTGTATATTGTGAAATACTTATAAGCATGTGATCGTTTGTACTTTCAAATTTGGACATCAAAATTCTACCTTCAAAGTAATATAAGAAGTTATGTAAAAAAAAATATATAGGCCTATATATTTATCCTCACAAAAGTGACCATCACAGCTTTCTGTTTTGTTTCAAGGCTGTATATACATTCCAGGAGTCTCCTCGTCTCTTATATAATTTTCCCTGCAGGGCAAGCAGCAGCTGTGTTTCATCAATGATAACACTGTTGATCTCTGACCCCTGGCTTCTGTTTCCAAGTCTTCTTTCCTAAGACTTGTATTCCAAACTTGTGCTTTGGCCCCAGCTCGTCTCACTGAGAAGACAGTCCCAGCTGGGTTCAGGATGCATGTGACCTCTTCATTCTTCTTGGCCCTTTCGGTCCTCCTGCTGCTCCCATCCACAGAGATGAGAAGAGCAGGTAAGGGTAGAGGCCTCAGAGGAGCAAGACACGGCCTCACGCGAGACAGGTATGGCTTTACCCTTGAGTCTTTTTTGTCCATTCTGTTTATCACCTTCTCTAATGACAGTACAGAGAATATGACAAGCTATGTATGAAACATGACATGCGGATAAAAGTTTTTCTTGTGTTTGAAAACTACATCAGGGTAAGAGCTGGTGGACGCCACAGCAGATCGGGCCCATCCAGGCTTGTGGGAACCGACTGCTCAGAGTCTATAGAATCTGGAGAAGTCTTTGTGGACTGCCAGGACCGACGCCTCACCTCCATCCCCAGCTCAAAGATCTGGTCTAAAGAACCCAAGCACCTACTTCTAGCCCGCAACCGGATCAAGATCCTTCGTGATGGGGTCTTCGCTGGGTTTGAGGGTTTGAAGAGTCTGGACCTGCAGCAGAACCAGATCTCTGTGGTGGAGGATGGTGCCTTTGAGGGCCTGACAAAACTTACAACCTTGCTGTTGCAGCACAACACACTGGGCACGCTCAGTGAGGAGGCACTCATCCCCATGCCGAACCTGCGCTACTTACGTCTCTACGACAATCCCTGGATTTGTCTCTGCCCAATGGATAGCCTCATACGCACCCTGCAGGTCCCAAGTAACCGCAATCTAGGAAATCATGCCAGGTGAATAACTCCAACAAAAAGCCTTGGATAGTGAGTGATCTGTTGCCCTGATCCCACGGGTATACAAGTTGTAGAAATGTCACAAAAGTATGCACAGACTACAATATTCCATTAACACTTTTCTTTCCCCATGTATCTTACAATATCCCCGTGTATCCCTTGTGCTTCTTGGGGAATTACATCATCATGACTTAACCACATTTCATCTGGCAGGTGTGCAGAGCCTGTCAGGCTGAAAGACAGAAAGCTGAAGCAGGTTGACGCGGAGCTGCTCTGCCAGGAGTCAGACTCCACCAGCCCACAGGGAGACCAAACAGACCCCATAGACACTCTCAATCCTAGTCCAATCCGTACCAAGCCCGATGCCACTACTTCCTGCCACACCTACCTTTTCCCCCAGCCGCGTTTGGACTGCAGTAACAGAGGTTAGTTTACAATCAGTGTCTGTTTATGCATCAGTTTTACTAATAGCACTCTGTTGCACAAATCGGTTCCTCACAATGTTTTTACAAATTCACTACATTCTGGTTTGTAAGTTTGGAACATATGCTTCTTATGCAATAGATGGGTTTGGAAAAATACCTCTTGAGCTAAAATGCAGAGAACACGTATGCTCATGATTAACTAGCGCACGCGTCACATGACTGGAACAACAAAATCTCCATTTCTCAAGGGGGGCTCAGAGCCAGACACAGAACTGGCAAATAGAAAGCGGGTCTGGCAGATGTTTTCTATTCAATGTTATGGTGCTTGCTACTTTAGTCCACCTTATAATTCGTACCTTGTGAAAAACTTGTAAAGTAAAAGCTAAATAACGTCTTATAAAATTAGCAAGCCAAAACATCAATCAGTGTGCTCTTGCTTTAATGTTAGCCTACTGGCAGAAGGCCTGGATTTTCATATGAGCCTTAGATTATGAGGGAGAAAGTTCAAAGCTGTCTCTGTGCCAGGTTTGTTGCTGCACTTGCAGCGCTTGTAGCACCCATGGGAATCTCTAGCTGATTTTCTATCTCTATTCATCAGAGCTTTCCTCTGGTTTATTAGCAACAAACCTATGAAAAATATACTGAACAAATGAGTGCTGCAAAATCATGGTGTAAAATGGCTAAATTTGATTGACTAATAAAATTTGATTGACGTCCTTCCCCTTCCTTTAGGTCTAACCGAGGTGCCTGCAGGGATCCCAGAAGACATTGTTCATATGGATCTGTCCCATAATTCCATCATTCACCTCAGAGCCAGAGACTTCCAAGGAGCCAGGAGCCTACGAACACTTAACCTCAGCAATAACAACATGGGGCACATAGACACAGGTATAAGTTTGCATGTGTGCATGCACAGAGGGAATATCTTGGTGAAAAATGTATGCTTATTAATTACCATCCGGGACTATCATGTGCTCATTATTCACTGCAGTATCCACAACAAAAAACCCACGCAGTTAGATTTGTGTTTTCTGTCAGAAGTCAGAAAACATGGATAACCAAAAAGCTTGGAACATATTATGCAATTTGCTGTTTCTTTGTAAAGAAGAGAGGGCATACTGCCATCTTTTTGTATACAGTGTTAAGTGTATTTAGATGGGGGGAAATAAGAGGCTTAAACACAGGGTGATTACAGCACACTCAAGTAATGCAGACAGAAGTTGAAGCCCAGATGACACATTTCAACCTGACTATTTAGGTTTACTGACAGGACAGACACTGTCAACATTTTAAGTATACTAATGATGAACTAAGAAAGAAAAAGATAATGGGTAAATAGTGTATCAGCTATATCTATCCATCTCCTTCTTTTCCTTGTCCAAGCTTCCCTGTCTGGCCTCCTGCACCTTCGTGAGCTGGACTTGTCTGACAACAGCCTGCACTTTGTCCAGTATGGGGTTCTGGAGGACCTTTATTTCCTGTCGAACCTCAAACTGGGAGGAAACCCCTGGGTGTGTGACTATAGGTGGGTTATTGAGCTTATGTGTATACAATCAACTTTTGTTTGACACAGATGCAATCATGCTAAACAAATAAATACATTTTTCAGCATCCACTACATGGTGTACTGGCTGCGTCTGCACCCAGGGGTGAAGCACTCCGGCCTGCTGTGTCGCTCTCCTCCTGAATATACTGGAGAGAGTGTGGAGCAGTATGTTCACTCCTACAACAGAGAGTGTCCTAAGGACAGACAGCGCAGCCAGACCGACCCCGAGCTCTGGAACACACCACTGGAACTGCAGGCAGAGTTGGAGGAGGAAGAGGTGGAGCCGAGCCACTTAAGAGCACCCCAGAAGTACCAGATTATCAGGCTGAGCTGAGTATTCAACTTTGAGAAGGCTCCTCATTTTCCCTCAACATCAAAAAACAGTCTGTATCAGATGGAGATTTTTTTTTTCTGTTTTGCTTCCGTGTTTTTTCAATGTATTTTTCATAAAAATTAAAGAACTCTATCAACTTTTCAGCTGTTACAGAAATTGTTGTTAGAGAACATCAACATCTGAACCAATTCATGACAAAATGTGGAGCTTTTAACATTAGAAACCACCTCAAGGGAATTTTTAATACTTACTGATGGATGTTATGCTGGGCCACTTAAGTGATGTACATCCACGCATGTTGAGATGAATCACAAATGGACAGTAGCTCTGCAGAATATGCTTTGCTGTGCCATCTGTAATCCAATCTTTCTCTACAGAGAAATTGATCTGGCAACATTTGAAGAAATCATTCCACCTCCTGCCCGGGTCTAGTTTTTCTTTGTAAATATATGCTGGTATGAATTAAATACAACAAACATTCTCAGTATGAGGTACAGACCTGACTCCACAGTGAGCCTGATGAGATAATAGCTCTCCATGTGCAACACACGTCGGCACATCTCAGCCAGTCTCGAAATTGTAGATACTCAAAGACCTGAAGGAAAACAAAAGTATCACATGTCTGTTAATTCCTAAAGGTGACTAAAGATTAAAGAGCAGAGCATAGTCTTTGATTTCATTCTCCATTTCTAATAAGAGATATATAAATATCTCTGAGCTTTGAAGTATTCAAACTTAATACAATTTAATGAATTTAATTCCACAATTAAATATAGATTTAATGCCAGAAACAACACAACAGTGATTGCCAGCTGCTTGTGGAAAAAGAGAGAAAGAAATCCATCCAGCCATGTGAGTACATGGAGAGTCAAAAAGTATTATAGATAGAGCATATTGCTTTAATGCTTTAAATGTACCTTCCTGGATCCTACATGGCTAGATGAGGACCTACACTGATTAAAGCCAGGAAGTTGCGTTCATATTGATATGTTGGTTAATTGAAAGCTTCATTGGTGTCTAGGCTTTTGCAAAACATGAAAAGCTGTCTGGGAATGGCAATCTCAAGGGGGCAGAGAGAGGCCAGCTGCCCCCTCTGCCAGTGACCCACAGCCAGTGTACACTGCACTGCCATTTAAACAAGTAGCCCCTTCTTTTTCACCAAACATAGTCATGCTGAACCACTATTTATTGAGAGAGGTGTTGGATAGAAACAGCAGAACAATCAATGCCAAGACCTCGGACTCTTTGCCAGAACCCTGTAAACTCGCTAAAACAAACAAGGGGCTGAGACTGGCTGCTCCAACAACAACCCACCAAGATAGCATGTTCCCTGGTATTTTTAGACATAATATAAAATATAACAGTGCTGAATTAAAAGCTTTATAAGATATGTCATGAATTTGAAAACAGGCCTGCAAAAAATATCACAAACAACAAACAAGCTATTTGAGCGCTTGTAGAGAATATGCACAAAACACTAGGATCACCACTCTCAGAGGTACAGTGATAGATTCTTGAGAGAAAGTTGTCCTGTAAATACAGCCTTTACCATGGTAATGGGTAATGGGCCATATTAGACATAATTAGTTGCAACTGACTTTCATCAACTGACTTCTAAAAGACTGGGAGAATGTTTACAATGAAGTTCTCCTCGAGTCTTACGCAACAGATATGACTTCATCGTGGAGGGCAGTGAAGCAGAGCCTCTAAACCCGGGGCCATCTTTCTGGGAGAGAATCAGTCTCAGTACAAGTACCTTGAGAGAGAGTTTCCTAGGGAGCACAGAGAGTCCATCCATTCTTTTCCCACTATGTTGTTCCTTGCTGCCCATTTGAGATAAACCAGGGTCTGACTTCTGGAAGATGAAGTGACACATATGCACAAACAACTGGGAAAGGTCCAAAAGTTCATACATTTTTTCTAATTATGAAAATGGAATTCATACCTCAAAGAGCTCTTTTGCCCTCTTTGAGTCCATTGCCGCATAGCGCCACGCAACTACGACACGTTTAAGGTGGACAGCATCTAAAACACGCTCAAGTCTCTCAATGGCAGCTAAGTTGAAAGAAAATTTAAATCTTGGTTGAAATCCCCAGGATAAGACTTGTGAACTGAATAAATATATAACACCACTATTTTCTGCCATTTTTTCTTATTTATGATGGAATAAAATAGTATGAGATAGATTATGGCAACAGTATCATGATCACATATAAAGGCAGTCGTATTCAATATCTACATAAGCTCAGTTTCTGAAAGTAGGGACAAGTCAAACAGCAAAAGCATGGGGGATAAAATGAGTCACTGGAGTGGGTGTACACAGCGAGGCAGAGATGATTTTCAGGAATGGCTTCAAGTTTGGGTACACAGTGCATGTTTTCTCTGGCAATACATGTAATACAGTCACAGTTTTCAAATACAGTTAATGTGGAACAATTATGAGCCTGTATTAGTCATTAGTGCTTTTTTGCTCAGAAACGGATAACTGGTCACCTACCAGCCTGTGCCGTCTTGCGAAATTTCACCCAGTTCAACCATCTGGTGAGTGCAACCCTCTGGCATTTCCGCTCATAGTGCTTTTTTGAAATGTCCATCTTCAGATCCAGCTCTATGGCATTGCTCTTCCTCTGTGCAGCAAACCTCCTCCACCAACTGTTTCAACCCACAGAGAGAGCTCATCATTAATTCAGTAAACAGGTAGGCAGGCAGGCTGTCAGGAAACTCAGTATCTCTACAAGATATAGGAGTCAATGTTGTGGGGAAAAAAATAATCAATGGATTCTAAGCATTGTGGCATTATCTCAGATTAGTTAAACCTAATAACTGTCTCATTTAGATACTCAGACAGTACATTGTGGTTGACAGGACGACTGACCCCACAGGCTGGTGATACTCTACACACTGTACTCTACACTGACAACAGGGAAGTGAAAGAGAATCTGTGAGATAGAATGACCCGACTAACCCTGCAACTTGTTAACAAGTGAATCTGAGAAAAGGTTATGGACTTTCATTTACACGGATCATATTTCTCCCTCATAATCAGAATCAGAAATACTTTATTGATCCCTGAGAGAAAATTGGGTCAGCTGCAGTTGCTTAAATCATCAAGAGAAAAATATATAAGCATAAGTTAAATTATAAGAACAAAAAAGGAATATAAAAGTATGTGCATTAGAACTTTGTATTTTAAAAACAGTGCATCATGCAAAAATGTGTGCATTAATTCTACAATATTACAACAATATATATAGAAATAAGAAATTGAGAATAGCGCTACCTCTAACTCAGTCTTTCTCAGTATTATCATGACAGATTTATTGACCTTTTTATGATTCAAGACCCTTTCTTTCCCAATGTGACAGGTTAATGCATTTCAGCAGGACTATTTACTGTGTGAAGTGTGATGAAGAGACCTCAGTGTGACCTCAACAGACTGTGCTCCAAAATATCAAACTTCATCTAGCTTCTTCCGCCAATCAAGTGCAATGCAATTTGCATAATTCCAAAGCAAGTAAATTTAAAAGAGACATGCAGGCAGAGGAAGGCAACAGATGTCTCTAAAGCTATCATCTCCCAAACAGATTTTTGGATGAGTTAAATGACATCAAAGCCAACAGCATGTAGCAGTCTGACTAATGGCTCCACCTGTGCCATGTGTATAATTAGGCTGATTTTCACACAGCCTCAGCTGTCTTCAATTAGTTAACTTCAACCGGTCGAGTCTGAAAAGTCTAACAAACGTTCCTCATGTTTTCCCTGTCGTCACCCGCTCTCAAACATTCTCAGGAATTACATAAACAAAGGAAACAAGGTGAAGGTTGACAAGAGGGGAACAAAGTCACACAACACTCGGCCCTAATCTACAAATAAATTGAGATGCTGTTGCTGGATGAGGCAGTAAGGCTCTCACGGAGGGCACTGTCAGGGCTGGTAGTTTTAAACAAGGGTCTGCTGCTGCAGGTGGGCACTGTGGTTCAACTCACTGGCATGGCTCTGCCACTTGGGTAAGCAGAGTGGTGGAGTTACCTTGGCAAATTTGACACACATTACGTCTTTTCAACTAACTTTAATATTTTTCAGGGTCTCCTGGCTTTGTATTATATTGTTACGGGGCTGTGTTTCATTTCAGGTTGAGCAAGGTTAGGATTTTGTTATTCACTCCATTTAATTTGAACTACCACATTCAACCACATGAATTTATTGTATATATCCATTCCTTCCCTGTTAGGTAACAATATTGGCCATGGCTATGCTCTCAATGATGACTTCAGTAGCCTTGGAGGTGTACTTGCTCAAGATACTTCAGACCAGTTGTATTCTGGAGCATCTTCGAACACTGGCCATGACTCTGTTAATCAAAGAGATCAGATGCAAACAATGCGGCCTCACAGCTTTGTTCCCCTTCAGAGAGAACCAGTCCCCCCTGTGCACAGAAAGGGGCTTAGGAGGCCCAGTATTAGGCCCACTGAAATGAGGATGAAGCAAAATAAACCTGCCTCAAAATATGACCCCAACATGTTTTTTGTGATCCCCTCTACACCTGTTGTGCGAAAACCAGAGCGGGCTAACAATGGTTATAATCAACATTCCAGTGGCTTTTTAATGATGGGGCATAAACAAAATGAAGTTGTGGAAGGTGTCAGTTTCCCAACAATCCAAGATTTAAAATACTTTATAGAGTCTATGAAAACCTCCTACCTGAAGCCAGGAAGTGACATGAATATGCATTTTCAAACAGCCCAGAAAACACTGGAAAATGAGATTCTCTCTAGCGCTCAGGGCAGTAATGAAGAGTCTCCCACTGACTCTGGGTCTAATTCTGTGAGGAAGAAGCCTGCCCAAAAAGGCCCAAGTGAAAATAAAGTTTGGGATGAGCCTATGAATACAGAGTTTCAACAGGGTACCAACGCCCAAATGTCAAGTGAAAGCCTCTCTGTCTCTGATCCTGCTATTTCCTCTTCAAGTCTTGTCTCTACTGGTGAATATGACAGACAGGACTCTGGTCCAGGACATGCTTTCTACCTTAGTCCTGGTTTAGAAGAACTAAAACATGTTTCAAGTAACTTTGAGAGTTTGATGAGTAATTTTCATGCGCAAGGTAAAAATGTTCAGTTAACCAGTGACAAGCTGTTTGAACAAAGAACACTTCCTATGAGCTCATTATCTGGTGAGGTGAGAAAACCTTCTGGCTGGTCTGATAAACCCAGTGCCGAAGTTCCCAGAGTTCAGAAGCCAAGTGAAGCTCCTAAAGCTCATGATGTCTTCTCTGTGCAAAAGCCCTTGTCTTCTAGTGCATCCGAGCAAATTAAACCAAGTTCTTATGGCAGAAGTTTGTATGTCAATACAAGAGGCAACCTTTCCATCCCAGCTCAACTGCACAAACATGAGATGAAACCATCCCCATTGGTTAAGACTGTCTCTGTTGACAAGGCGTCAAAAGACATAGACCACCCGTCCGCTGTCCAGCTGCTTGTGTCCAGTGGTTTTCATTCCAGCTCAAATATCCGTTCACCTCAAAGGAACGCTGGTCATGGGAATATCCAAGCAGCCCGCCCACATGACCCTCAGGGTGAACTGTCCACCACAAAGCAGCCAGTGAAATCCCACCTTGGCTGGGCTTTTAATGTGAAACCCTCCAGCTTTCATAATGGCTCAAGTGGACATGATGATTATCTCAGTGAACACAGAGTTGATGCGACTCACCGCTCCGTCCCTAATGCCCAGGCAGAAGGCCAGGAGAAATCAGACCTCTCCACGCAGAATAAAGCCCCCATCATTCAGGAACAAAAACACATGACCAATAACAAGCCCTATACCCAGATTCCTGTTTTCACTGGCTTTGATTCTACCCAAAATGGGCTCACAGCTCAGGCCAGTGAGAGCGATGGGACTTTCAACGCTCCTCCTGACCCAGCTCCAAGCTCAGAACCAAAGGAAGTCCTTGCAAGCTTAGTTGCCAGTGACTCTGACTTCCATAGCTTTCACCCTATAAATAGAGGCAAGAAAGGCATGTTCAGGAATACTGGTACAAATAATATGATCTCCAGTGGGTTTCCAGGGACATTCAACCCAAACATCATGCAAAAAAATAAAGTTTCCAAGCAGATCCATCGAGCCAACATCAAAGAGCCCAGCAACGTGATGCACAGACCTGCTGAACGACGGCCTGTGTCCAAAGGTTTTTATTCTGCTTGTAGTCGGAGTAGCCTTGATCAGAGGAATGGTGGCTATGAAAATTCCCAAAGGCGTACACTTCGAACGGGCTCACGCATGCCCTGTCCACTTCTACCCATTTACATTGTCAAGTCCAGAAACGGCTATGTAAGAGGCAAAATGTTTTTCTCACAAACTCTGTATATGCCATCTTGGCGATCTGATGGCAAGGTTGCCACAAGTCGACATGGATACAAAAGCACCAGATCCCAAAATGTAAAAGGACTTGAAGTACAGTGAAGCAGACTGAAATGCTTCCCATGCCTGAGCTAAAACGGTATGAAAAACCTTTCAGATATTTTGCCTAGTAAGATCTTAAAATCTCTTTGTTTGAATCTGAAACATACAAAACTCTTGGTAATAATCTCTACCATCTCAAAACTTAACAGTATTGCCTGATTGTGTTGCCTGTATTGACACTATACTCGTATAATGCTAAAAGTAAATGTTATTTTTAATTTTTTGGTGCTGCACATGAGTTCTAATTGTTTTTCCCTTTCAATAGGATCTGTCGTCATGAGCTTCTACACCAAATGAAAACTAGAAAAATATCTAATTTATGCTGTTTTACATATGACACAATCTTATCAATAAAGAAACTGGGATTATTTTTCAGCTCACATTTTTCATTGCATCATTTAACACCTGTTTAATTTATTTATTTATTTATTTTTTGAGGTCAAGGCTTTTTGTTATTCAATCACGAAACCTGCGCAAACATTCATTCATTCATTCATTTTCCAAACCGCTTATCCTCACAAGGGTCGTGGGGGGTTGCTGGAACCTATCCCAGTGCTCATTGGGTGGAAGGCAGGGGAAACACCCAGGACAGATTGCCAGTCCATTGCAGGGCAGACAGACAAACAATGACATTCACACCTAGGGGCAATTTAGTATAACCAATTCACCTGACCTGCATGTCTTTGGAAGCACCAGTGCTAACCACTACACCACCATGCCGCCCACCTGTGCAAACATTGAAAGCAAAAACATTGTTTTGACTCAGTTCTACTATCTAATCTTAGTTTAATACATCTGGGAACAGTTAAGCTCAGGAACTGAGGAGAAAATGGGTTCTACATGTGTATCAGACTCAAATAGACTCAAAACACTTTCTGGGCTTGTAATTAATATGTAGCATTTCTTCTGTAATTTTAATACAGCTGTGGTGCTATGGGCAATACTTCTAGTTACCTGTTGCTCTTTGGGTCTATGTCACATTCAAGTGGAGGTTCTAGTGCTAAAGATGTTTTTAATTGTTTCAATAACCTTTTGGCTAAATTACAATGTTAGTTTTAATTTTACATTTTCTGCTGCAGTGGTGGTAATTTCCTTGCTGTGGCTGCGCACCACTACTAAATACACAGAGGAAATACTGAATGTGTCATGGTTTGGGGACAAGTGCTAAATGCCCAAATACTTTAGGAACTCATGATCCTTTTTCTCCCTAAACATGTTTCTTGGAGTGATCTTCCAGTCGTAAAGTCATGTGTGGTTTCTAACCGCAGCACTTGGCTGTCTCAAGCAGAAGGCCTTCTCCAGCAGACAAATCAACTACTAGAGGGGAATTTGGAGCGTCAATATTTTGTAAGAAGCACCTAAATGATTATTTGCTTTGACTCAAATCTGAGCAACTCCAGTAGGAAATCTGGGATGACTCCACTTGATGTGTGCTGACATATAAGCTATTGAACTATATTCTACCACAGTGTCATCAGCCTCCATACTGCTGCTTGTCACAGAGGTTTTGTATCTTCAACAAATTTGTGCCTTTACATACGTTTAACATCAAAATCATGATAAAATAAATTTATTTTAAAAATGAAGATTCAGCTGTATGTATCCAAAATGAATTGTGCCTGTTGCCAGTATTGACGGCTGGGACTTTACAGTGGATGTGTGAATGGAAAGTGAAATATCAGTTTATGCAGCGGCAACCTGATGCAATAATATAGTTTGCTGCTGAGGGTCGACACCCAACCAAAGTGCTGTCTGAGACGGAGAAAACTTGAAAGAGTGAGCCACCAAGTGTCCATCTCAAGGAAATTCACAAACCAAACTGTAACTACAAGGTTTACCTTCCAGTCAATGTCCAGAGGATTATGATGTTGCTGGGACCTGACAGACAGGAAGGTAACACGACACAGTGAAGTCTATTATGATTATTTAAAATACAAACAATTACGTCTTAACCCCTCTGTTATCATCAAATTCACTGACAGTTTTTATCAGCTAGAGTCAATTTGACCCCAGAAAATTATCATAATACATTTTTTTACCCACGTTTATGTTTTTATGTGTTATTGTTTGAAGTTGCTCCACTTTGTCCTAGTTTGTCGTTGCCTGGTAACAAACTAGCTAAACCTACCGTTCACTCAGCGTAGGACTGTTGGACTAACTAATGTATCGCAGGGTTAAGGTGTAGCAAATCTGTAAGTTTGCCAGGCCGCATCTGACGCCGGTCTCATCGTAAGATTTTATTAACATATTTAACTTTAAAAATTCTGAGATGCATCCGAATATCACAGTCGGCTTTTGAAAAAACTATTATGATCATAATACCCGATTAAGAGGCAACTCTGTGGAACCTTTGGTCGGCCATTATGAGCTCTCTGGAAGCAACGGAGCAGATTGTTGACAACTCTCGCTAGTCAGCCCAACTTCCTCAGTTTTAGAAGGTAACGTGAACAAAGGTGTGGAAATGTGTTTACCCAGGTGTGGTGTGCTTTTGCCAGATCTTCGCCAGTGTTAGCTCACCGGGTAATGTTTGCTGGCGAGTTGCCTTCCGTTGAGCTTCTGGCTAGCCGCTTAAGCAGCGTTAGTTAGTGAGCTAATTTGATGTTAGCTAGCTAAAAAAAATCTCTTGGCTAACCTTGCTCCAGCTCAGACAGGAACATGGGTGATGGCAGTATCACTCCTAAACTCGGCGGTATGAAGGCTTTACTCGGTATAGTCGCTGGGGCTGGAGCCTCCTACGGGATTTACAAACTTATCAGCGGTGGGAGCTTTAAGAGAAACAAGAAAAGTGCCGCCAGTGACAGCCGGGGTGTCAAGGACAGTCAGCCCGGAGAAGTGACCCTCCAGCCGGGGAGCCTGATGGCCAGAGTGTCGGGACTGGACGTTGTTTGTGCCCGGGGGGTCGGCACTTACACTAAGGATGTTGTATCAAGTAAGATTTATGAATTTACCAGCATTTTTTTTTATCAGTTGAATTCAATTTGACCACTGCAATTGAAACCGCCTCAAAATTATTACAATTAAAAAATTGTCACCAAGTTTATGTGTCAGGCACTTTGTGTCAGGATTATAAACGGCATGTTATAGTTCCTCAGTGTCATGTTAATCAAGTAAAACAAATGTGTGTGAAATATTGATGTTTCTCATATGTTTTGTACAGCTAAAAAAAAAAAAAAGCCTGGGATCACATCGCCCCCAAAGAAAGAGTGATGTCTACAAGATGTGCACAGGATCCTGAAAATATATCATCATGTTTACTCACTTGTCCCCATTCATTTAGGAAGCGTCATTAAATATGAAGCATAAACAACTCCATGTTAATCATGTATTTAGAGGTGTTAAACACTGAAAAATGACAGGAGGGTTAAATAAAGCTCGCTCAATGCTTTATTTTGCTCCATAGGTGACATCATCTCACCTGGGAGGCTGGAAGCACAACACGTGAAAATGCTGTTATCATGTCTCCAGACCGCCAGCGATCCGTCTGACAGATGCCAGATCCTGCTAACTTTAGGAAATGCTGCTGCCTTCACTGTCAACCAGGTATAATAAAACAAAGCTCCCTAATGTTATATTTTTCCAAGTTATAAAATTGCTTAGCCATTGCTCTTTGTCAAATATCTCAGTCACAGTTTTATGCTACATGTAATAAATTTGTCAAGCATGTAATTCTTATTTTTCTGCTACACTGATTCCTCAGGACCTCATTCGGGAATTTGAGGGCCTTCATGTCATTGCTGGCTTCCTTTCGGACCCTGTGGCAGAAGTAAGAGTGCAGACTCTGAATGCTTTGAATAATCTTTGCATGAACATCCTAAACCAGGAACAGATAAAGGTAGGTTATCATATTTGCTGCATAGCAAATAGCATTTAATCTGCTTCGCACCATTGTTCTGCTGTGCCTTTTCTTTTATGCACTCTCATTTGTCTCAAGTGTTGATTTTGTAGAGGAAAGTATCCCGTGGTAATTTATCTTGCCCTCATAGGTTTATGTGCCACAAGTGCTGGAGCTGATTGAGATATCACCAGTGAACTCTGAACTTCAGCTTGGTGCTCTGAGGCTGTTGACGAACCTTTCAGTCACCGACAAGCATCAACACTTACTGAAGGGATCAATCACACTTTTACTCTCTCTACTCATTGTGAGCAATGAGGCATTACAGGTTGGTAGCTTACTGCCCTCTGCATCCCTTTTGAGTTTTACCTGGGTTGATATTCATGTATTTTTTTTTCAGTAGGAGTGTTTAAAAAAGCCAAAATACTTTGTTTTCAAACTGTGTGTCATGATCTGCAATTAATTATTACTAGTTTTAGTTAAATACCAAATATAGTTGGAAGACAGATAATAATGGAAAGGCTGTGAAAATAAACTGTATGTGAAGCTCTGTTAATATTTTTCTTTCAGGTTCAGGCTTTAAAAGTCCTCGTGAATTTATCATCTAATCCAGACATGATGGATGACATTGTTCAAGCCCAGGTGAGATCAATTAAATTCTTAACATGCTGATGAATGGAGCAACAAGCAAGCTTAGCTTATGTCTGGTCTGATCGGGATCACTGATTTTTTTTCTTTCCTTTTTCCTTTTTCTTAGCATACTAATAAAAAATGCCCACAGAAGGTTAGGAAGACCTCAAGCCACTTCTGCTCTATATAACTCGAATACTAGTATTGTTTTTTTAATGATGCACATGGACTCAGTTGAAAATCTGGTGTGAGACAGCTACCAATGCATAGCCTATGGTCATTATAAATCCTCATTGTAATCCTGTTCTTCTTTGTGCTTTGGCTTTAGGCACCAGCTTCTGTTGTGTTGCTGTTTGATGCGCGGACAGCCCCAGCGGTGCTTCTCCGACTGCTGACATTTGCAGGGAATTTGAAGGCCTGGAGGCCCTCTGCCCAGGTGGCTGATGAACTGAGGGGGAAACAGGATTGCCTGTTCCGGGTTCTGCTAGATGAGTCTTCCCAGCTTCACAGCAGACTGGTCCAGCTGCTTTCACACCCTGACGGAGAGATTCAGGCCCAGGTGGCACGTATCCTGACGTAGACTTCCCTCTCTGTCAATGCACAGCCTTTGCTTCTACAACCTTTGCCAAAGCCATCATCCTAACACCCTACCATCTAAACCCTAGTTTTGTTAACAGTAACCTTAAACACAAGTAGGCAGCAGTAGACCTGTTGAGGCATCCGCTGGATCCTCAGCTCGCACTTCCACACTCTTCCATTCTAATGCTGACAATATAGTCCCCAAATCCACATTTCTACCACACATCACCAAATGACCCGAGTCACCACACCAACCCTATTCTCCAGTGTTTTCCTGTTGTCTCGCCTACAATTGATCAATGAGCAAAGTGGTGGGAAGAGGGGAGCAGGAAGAAGACATTCAATAGAGTATTTATTTAAATCCAGGCCACCTCTCCCACTGTTTTCTCCTGCCCCCGGGGAGTTTTCAGTCTCGCTGAAAGAGACAGTTCTCCTGCAAAGATCCACAGTGCCCTTTCTTCCGAGAAGATATTTTCTCCGAAGACATCTTGTTCCAGGTGAAATTTCTGAACCCGAACCCACTGCCAAAACTCTTCAGAGAATGTGTTGTTAGGCCTGTGCAAAACAACCCAGTTTACTACCACTTGATGATGAACTGAGCAGAGAGGCATACAGCTGGAGAGAGGAGGTTTCTTGCTGCACACCCTAGCATGCCTTGGAGACACCAGTGAATGGATGTGCAGCCCTGGTCCTACTAGGCCACAATGGGCTGGAAATTTTAACTCTTACCCTGCCAGAAATGTATTGACATGATTGATTCAGTAGTCTGCATCACCTCTGTAACACCTCTTTCGTGTATTTCATTTGAAACTGTTCCCATCAAAGTAAATGCATCATTACTTTAGAGAAGAAATGAGGATTTTCTGCAGGGTGAGGACCTTGGAGTCAAAATGCTGCTCTTCCACATTGAAAGGAGCTAGTTTAGATTGTTTAGGCTATTGGTCAAGATGACATGTTATTGCTCTTTTTTTGGAAACGTATAAGCCACAGCTGCTTTACTGGGAGGAAACCAGGACCCAGGACGTGCTGGAGGAGCTGCACCGGGAGCGCCTGCAGATCCCCCAGGAGGAGCTGGAGGAAGTTGCTGCAGAAAAGGACATCAGGGCTGCTCTGCTCGCCATGTCACCACCACAATAACAAAATCAACAGCTTTACAGTAAATTGACCGAAGGCCTTTGACAAAGCAGTCTGTAATAATAATTAGAGCCTGACTGATATATTGGTTGGCCAACATTATCAGCCAATATTGCTCTCTCACAGATATATTGGTATCAACATATATGTTATCCAATGTGCACTGTTATGAAAACTTTTTTTTTTTTTTTTTACAGAACATAAACCAGAAGCTTTGGGTAATTTAGACAAGAATATTTATTGTTTTTTCTGAATTCAGGTTTAATTAATTCCTATATAGATATATAGATCTATTCAAGTGTGTCTTTTTCAAATTTATAGTTATTTATAATATTAAATTCCCAGTGAAATATATTTGACATCAGCGCACTGATGTAATTTTGGACAATACACTTTATTTAACTGTAAAATATCCTATCTCCATCTTTGTCACAAGTGTTTGATAACCACACTTGAGGTGATCCTTGCAAAAAATGTGTTTATGTATATATCAACCGATATATCCATCCAAATTTTTCTTACTCCCTAATATTGGCATTATAATAATGATAACTAGATTTACCCATGTGAAAATCTGTTGAACTTGCCACTAACTGTATGTAGGAAGACAGACCATGAATGGTAGAGCCACATGTTGCCTGCAGGACCGGAGCTGTGCACCCCGCTGCTGACTTGTTACACTGTAGATGATAGAGAGGATCAAGTGTGTGGGCTGCATACCTCGTATTTGCATGTATAATGTGATGACAGTCTTTGAATATGATTTTTCAATATAACCATTTTATGGCATGAGCCAGTCCAGTTGTAGAGATGCTGCACAATTTTAATGTTTGGATACTGACTTTCAGACCCAAGTCTCTCAGGCATACGGTTTCCCACAGCAGATACAGCAGGAGGCTGATTTACTTGTGACCTATAGATAATCATATTTATTTTGATGAAGTCAGTCAGCATTTTGCCTGTCAAATGGGGAATATGTTTATTATGTCTGCTTGAATGGTTGAATAAATATACTATGTCCTATAATTTCAGATCCTGAATGTTCAGTCTTGTTTCAGTAGAGTCATTTAGGCTACTGAGTTTGGAGGGCCCCCCTCTCTCTGCAGTCCTCAAGATTTCTTCCAGTTGCCCTTCTATCTGTGGGATTTTTGGGAGGGTTATTTTTTGCCCACTATGAGGGTTTAAGTCGAGGGGGTGTCCTCCTGTTTTGTTTGTTGTAAACTCTGGGCCTGCAAAGCCACTTGAGACTTTAAACTGTGATGTGGGGCTTTGAATAAATTTGAGCTTGAAATGCCCTTTGGCTTTATAACCGAAATTTAATCCCATGAAAAAAGAAAATCTGTGATGATAATCAGATTAATAAAAATATGTTTTTAGTAAGGGTGTAATGGTTTAATGCTTTTGGTTTCAGTTTGGTTTGTTTTGAACATCAAGGAGAAAAAAAAACCACACCATTTCCACAAGCACAAGTTTTCTTCTATTTCCAGGATTCTCTATTTTATTTGCAAAAATAACATTTTTTCATTCAGTCATTTGATAACTATATGAAATCAACAAATATTCATTCAATTCAAATGTCTACCTAGACTATTTAAAACAAACAAATTAACATACTTACAGTACATTCATTAATTCATCAGCTAAGTGAGAGTTGTGTGGCTTGCACACAGTAGATGTGTTTGTAACACCGCTCTTTTCATCTCCCAGTTCAAACTATGATGACCAGTTTTGGTCAGGTCACCCTGCGACGCCCCGGAGATCCAACCATCACTGGGCAGATCTTTATAGGGTGTATTGTATATTGAACGGTTAAGTTTATTTTATTTTGGTTAGGTTTTTCACCTCTAGGTTTTAGTATATCAGGGAATAAAGAAATCACTGTAATACCATTCTGACCACAATGAAGTCTGTAAATTCTTTGCAAGATAGTAGTTTTCACACATTTATGACATAATAAGGTAATGAATCATTTCGACGGCCTCTGCTTAAATAACGTGTTTTTACCAGTGATGAGTGTTTCTCTCTCTCTCTCTCTCTCTCTCTCTCTCTCTCTCTCTCTCTCTCTCTCTCTCTCTCTCCACCCCCTGCCTCCTCCCCCTCTCATCACACCAGATGACCAGCAGCGGCTCCAGCGCATCACAGTCGGACCGCTGAGCAGCGCCAAGTGCAGGCAGCCAAACGAGCAAAAGCAAAGAGGAGAAAAGGACGAGGAGGGGGAAACATTCAATATAAACCGCGTCAACTATGACCATCCACGCCTCTAAGTAGAAGGACACGACGCTCACACCAAACAAACCGAGGATGAACGGGACTGCTGCGGCCACAGGAGCGGCTTCTTGCCGTTTCGCCCACTATTTTGTTGTGTGTGGAGTGGATACAGAGACGGGCCTGGAGCCCGACGATTTAGCAGGTAGGTCGCTGCTCAACTGGGACAATAAATCTGAAATAAACTAATCCATATCGCCAAATGAAATCCAAAGCCACAGAGCACGTTTGATACTATCTCTCAAAATATATGAATGTATTTGTACGTGTAGATGACACTAATTAGAGGATGTTTTGGACGCGACATCCCCCCCCAAAGCGCTGTTGACACCATATCTTATTTACAAGTAGGCTGGCAAATGCAGAATATATTTAGGCTACTCAAAACAGATTTCAGATATCATTATCCAGTGCTTATGGATGGCTGTATGTATATTTTTTTGAAATATACATTAAGTGTCGATGAGATTTGTTTCCAATGGGGACAGACAGAAAAAAAGAGAAAAACAGAATGCTAGAGGACGATGATCACGCAACGTCCTGTTTTTTGTTGTGAACTGATTTTTTTTTTTCGCCCACAGGGAAGTGATCATTATAATGTTATATAAAAAAGCGCATTATTAAAATTAGGACACCCCTGTTATTTCCATGTCTTGTCCCTCATTGTTTTTCAACACCATGGATGGGCAAATGAAAACACACGATTATACTCCATACAGCTCAGTGAGTGTTTTCACCTATGCAGGGCAGTAATAATCCTAGAGACATTACAGCATTGTTGATGACTGCCAAGTGAACCTGGGGAAAGAATTGAGCTAAGAAGGGTTGAACAGAGGACAAGAATATCCCAGCCTGCCCACTGACGCCTTAACACAGATGGAGCTGCTAGGCAGTGGGGAAACATCCTCTGTGGCCCACTGTCAACCCAAGTGTGTGTGTATGTGTGTGTTTTTGTGTGAGCAAGAGTGCCAGATCTCCCAGATTACACTGTTATGTGTCTCAGAAAGCAGTGGCAATGTCTCTGATCATCCTCCAGTGCTCAGGCATGGCTGTGTAATTCAGTATGTAAAAGCAAATTATTTCACACAAACCCTTTTCCTCAGCAAAGCAGGTTGAAGGGGGTTGGAGGTAGGTGGATGTTGTAGTGGTGGAGGTGGTTTTGGGTTGCCACGGTGATGACGTCAGCTGTGATGTTGCCTTTCAGTGCATTGTTAGCACAGACACTATTTTTTTTTGGCCTCAGCAGTTTGATGCCTTGATAGAAGTGGAGCTATTGAGTCCAGTTTTTTTTGTCAGTGCGAGGTTGTAGACACAGGTTTGAAGACGGGAGGGCGGCAGGGAGAGATTCACCCTCTGGGAGGTCTACACGTGTTCTTGCTGTGTGTGTGCTCGGGTCTTTGTCTGTGATTGGGAGGAAACAGCACCACATGAGCGTGCTGCAAACACCTGAATACTAAAACCTTCGCAGTGTCTGCTTCAGGTTTGAAAACAATAAAATCACACCCTGTATTTCCCCATTTTTTTTTGTTGATAGCAGAATGTCAGCTTATGCAGAGCAGCTCCTCGGGGGAAAAGACAGCCCCATAACCAGATATGCCTTGTAAAGCAGCAGCTTAGTTTCCTTCTCAGGTGCAACAATGCTTCTGAATCAAAGTATGAAGAGAGACAAGAAAAACAAGTATCTATAAGGTGATTATTGAAGGAAGGCACGTGTCGCATCTCTGCATTGCGAGTTTCAGTTCCTGCAGGATTATTTGGTGGTTTAGTGGCTGATATGTGGCTCCCTGTGGCGAGGGACAGCACTGCCGGCCAGTGTATCTGAGCTCCACCAAGCTGTTTATGTAACAGCCGGTCATCTCATATCCACTGCAGCAGGGGCATGCTCTTTTCAAGGGATTTGTGTTTGTATTTGTCTTTGTCTGTTTCATTAGTCTATCAGGGATGTTTAATCCTTTTATGCACTGTAGCTTTAGCACATATGTTTGAGCAAGTTGTCACATGTTTTTCTGTATATATATATGTCTGTGTGTGTGTGTGTGTGAGTGTGTGTAATTAGTGAAAGCCTGTCGAGGGACAATCTGCTCTTGTTGGCTTCTCAATGGATGCCACTGTGTTTTCTGCAGCCTAATCAAATTTCACATGACGTTCCCTGTTGGAATGCTGAATTGCCGTGGCTTCAGCCCCGGTTCAGGGCAGATGAGTGTCACAGGGGATGACATCAGTGGAGGGCAGGATCACACCGGCCATTTGAGAACTGCCCAATAAATCGAACTGATTGGAAAGACAGCTGAAACTGAAGCGAGCCACGCCGCTTTTTCTTGCAAGTTTCCCTCGCAAGCACAATATCCAGAGTAAGTTATCCTATTTTAGGCAACCGGCTACACAGCGCATTCTTTTATCCTTTATTCTAAGCAGATGAGCCAGCACCACGTCTCTCAGGCTGAGATGAAAGTCAGATTTTGTCGCGGTAGTTTTATGATTCACCTTCACTGAACTGACAGATTTCTGCCGCAAAGACATAGGGCTCTCAATTGTTTGAGCCAAAAAATGAAAAACACTTTTTAAATCAAGGCCAGTTGGCGTTTGCTGTCATTTTAATTTCTTTGCACTTTTTATATCTCTCCTTCTCATCTACTCATCTAATGATGTGATGAATGGGATGGCGGGGTAATAGAGTTGGTGAGTATGACGGATGTCTACCTTCATGTCTGTCCAGTCATCGCAGATGAAGCGCTCCTGTTTTAGGGATGGAGACCATTTGGGACCATTAATCTCTTTGATTAATCCCTCAACTGTGGAATGAATGTTAAACCTCTTTTTTGCATAATATTGATATTACAGTGTCAGTTTCAGTGGCTCTCATGAGCTAATGGCATGAAGATGGTGGTTTCACGTGTGTGTTTGAGTGGAAACAGCTCAAGGAGGAGGCAACAGTGTGGTAATTACAGCCCAACCGGAACAACCATTTAAACTTTAATTTGAACGCCGCAACAAACCGCCCTCCACCTCCCCCTTTTATCTATTCTGTTAGCTCAGAGGGAGGGACGGAGAAAATAAGGAGAGAGAGACACAGAGAGAGAGAGAGCATTGAATGTGGTTTTGGGTTGTGTGACCGTAGGGTGGGAAGTTGTGTCAGGATGAGTGTGGCTTTTAATTGGGTCAGATGATGATATTCAGGGTGACGTAACTGCTGACGAGTGTCTCGACGGCTATCTTCAAGGCCACGGTAACACAGCGGAAGTGGCTACCATGGCAACTAGATGTCTTTCCGTGAGGCTGAATTCTCTGTCTCTCTGTCGCTCCCTCCATTTCCCATCCATCTTCCGTTTTTTCATCATAGTTTCAGCATCTAATTACTCAACATGTTTATGACCATTTGGGAAACAGTGCACTGGTTGTTTATGTTCTCAGTAGCAACACCAATGTGTATCCTTTGCAATGAGCATTTCCTCCCTCTCTTGTCATAGTAATACATAGCCTCTCTCTGCCACCTACTAGTCTGACTCAATTTAACTGTGTGTGTGTGTGTGTGTGTGTGTGTGTGTGTGTGTGTATGTGTGGATGCTTCTCACTCTGCCTACGGCACCGCTTCCTTTTGCAGGTCCCTGTGCGTCATCTCGGAGGCAGGTGGATGTTATTGAAAAAGTGCGTCAAAGCTGACAGTTGAGAGAAGCCTGTTTTTTTTTTTGTTGTTTTTTTTTTCCCTGTCATTTGCAGTTGTTTTTGTTCACACAGTGCAGCGATGCCAGTTACAGATATTGAACTTTTAGATTCTGTGGCAGATTAATGAGACATGGAATGCAGTCAAGAGTACAAGGGCATCCCCTTGGAAATTGGAAGAATAATGACAGTGCCTTGCTCATTACTCAGGCTCTCAGTCAGTCACTTACACACACATTTTCTTTCTTTTCCCTCTCTCCGGCTCACTCTCTCTTATTTAGTAGCTCCTCTCCATGCACACGGATACTCACACAAACATCACGCTGCATGTAACTGGAGCTGGAAGCTGACACAAGATGCAGAGCGTGACTGAGGAGATGCTTCAAGCCGACAGGGCAATGCATCAAATGTATGCAGTGTGGCTGTAGGAATACGTAAAATACGCCCCCCCCCCTCGCCCATGCAATGCAAATTCAGTCCATTTTTGTAGCTCTAATATAGAACTCTTTCATCATTTCTCCAGAGCCCGAATGTTCCCTGTTGAATAAAAACGGTTTCTTCTATGCCAGGCACGTGTTTGTCCTATGTGCTCCCTAGAAGTGAAAATGGTTTCCTGTTGCAGACTGACAGGGATGAGGGGTGTACAAGCTTCTTCAGACTATCTCTGTGGTAATGAGTTAGGTTACATAACTTGGCAGGGATTCCCCCTCTTCTCTGCAGAATGGCCCCTACTGTCTCACCTCTGCCTTGCTGCTGACAATAGAGGGGCTTTTTTTAAGCTTGTGTTGGACAAGGTTGTGCTGTGTATGCTTTTCCAAGAATCAAAGCACACAGTTATTCTTTAATGTCCTCTGCTCTGTCCACTCCTCCTCAACTCTGTTTCTGCATCGATGGAGGTCAACCTGCAGCCTGTGCTCATGCGATGAGTCATAACTCTCTCTCTCCTCGTCTCTCTCTCTCTCTCTCTCTCTGTCTCTGTCAGGTGAGGGCTTTGAGCAGAGCCCCATCCGAAGGTCCTTTAAGTCAAAGGTTCTTGTCCACTATCCTGAAAACACAGACAGGAACCCCTTCAATAAAGATGCTGTCAATATGGTGAGATTTTTTGATTGTAATTTTTTTCCACGCAGTTGCCTAGAAAATGATAAGGACGAGAAGAGTTGCCCTGTTTTTTTAGGTCAGATGTTTTGTAATTATTCCAACCAGTCAAGATGAATAATGTTACAATTGAAAGGACAAAAAGTACAAGATAAACAAAAGCAACAAAATGTGCACTAAGACCACGCACTACTCTGTATCTTCCTGTTCTTTGTCCTGCACAGAATACAGGTCAGAATACAAAAGATTTTTTCTCTTCCTGTATGTTTTGTTGATTCTCAGACAAGCAGGTTAGGATAGACAAAATTTAAGAAACAGAAGAATTAACAGAATCAAATTGAAATTAATCAAAATTACTGGACTTGCTTTATAAACAAGCTTTGACCAGCCTCTGAGAGGCATGAAAACACTTAATGTAAGGCTTTCTTTCATTTGTAGTCTCATTATATGCATGATATTATATGCAAACCACACTTGTTTTAATTTGCAATAGCAGTTATTGAGGTCATTGTGAAAGGCTAGTATTTAATTGTTTCTCCCACTGCCCCTATATTCTCAACCTTCTCCTATCCTTGTTCATCATTCCTCTTCTTCTCCCATTTCTCAGCTCTGCATGCCGAGGGGTCTGGCCTTCCGTACGCAGGCAGACAGCCTTGAGCCTCAGTTCCACTCCTTCACTATTGCGAGTGACGATGGCACGCGCTCCTATGGCTTTGTCCACACCTTCTACGAGGAGGTGACAAGCGCTCAGATCACCACTGCCATGCAGACGCTTTTCCAGATGCATCATGTCGAGCACCATTCCTCCTCTTCTGCCTCCTCTCCCTCCTCCTCCTCCTCTTCATCTGCCTCCTCGCCCTCCACCTCCAGCATGGACTCACTCGTAAGCAGCTTGGATGAGTCGGACGCTGAGTCCCTGGCTGGGGTATCTGGCTGCCTTGGCTGCGCAGGCTCCTTTGACCCGGCGCGGGACACCCTGTACGTGTCCAAAGCCCTCTGCCTCCTCACGCCTCTCCCCTTCCTTCAAGCTGCTCGGCAGTTCCTGTCTCAGCTGCACCAGGCTGTGACTTCACACACGGCCCCGCCCCTCCCTTTAGAGAGCTACATCCATAACATCCTGTATGAGGTGCCCTTGCCTCCCCCTGGCAGGTCCCTGAGGTTCCATGGGGTACAGGGGCCCATCATGTGCCAGCGGCCAGGCCCGGATGAGCTCCCACTTGGGGATTACCCGCTTGGAGAGGCGTTCTCCCTGCTGGGTGTAGACAACATGGTGCAGCTGCTTACCTGTGTACTTCTAGAGATGCAAGTCCTGCTCTACTCTCAAGGTAATCTTCCTTTATTCACTGTTGAAGGTATTGCATTTGATTGTTTGGAAGGCTCTCCTCAAGGTGATTTTGGAGATGATTTTATTCATGCGGTTATGTCCTTTAACTCACTTGTGTTTCTTGTTGCCGTAGATTATCAGCGTTTGATGACGGTGGCAGAGGGCATCAATACCTTGTTGTTCCCGTTCCAGTGGCAACACATCTATCTGCCCATCCTGCCTGCACCCCTGCATCACCTCTTGGATGCCCCTGTGCCATTCCTCATGGGTATCCAGCGGAGAGATGGCACTCAACGATCCTCCCTCCACTTGCCGCATGAGGTAGTGCACGAAACAAGTGTTTTATGTGTGCTTCATTTATAGCTTTTTGTTATGTTGCTGCCTCTAATATTAGAAGGAGCAATTTGGGATGCAGATATTTTACTCCACAACATAATACATTCCAATAAACATCCATATATAAAGATATAACAATGTTACATTCCACTGCAGCATTCTTCTAGCCTTTTCCTAATCCAGTCTGCATGAATAATAATGTATGCCCTGCCTCAGGCCAGGCAAACTCAGCGATGATCCAGCGCCTCAGAGCTCTTTGCCCCCTTTCTATAAATCCAATTCTCCATCCACACTGAACGATCACACTAAGCTGTATGAGCATCTCACTGCAGCGTCTTTGAAGTAGCTCTGCCCCAGAAAGGAGCCAGTAGAAGGAGGGCTGGGTGCGATGAGAGGAAAAACACTGAGCATTGGTGTTCCAGAAAAATCTGACAAAGTGAATAATTAACATGAATTAGCAATCTGTGCTTATTGCTGGAAATGTGCAAGTCAATGTATGGGTGGTGAATTGCAAGGAAAAAAAGAAGAAGAAAGGGTAAAGCATTTTAATCACATAATGTGTGAATCTTTGCTGGAGCAATGGCAAAGTGCCTGTTGTGAGGTTCATGTCCTGTATAACACATCATGTGACCCACCACAGACATGGGAAATGGAGTGCTTTATCCTGGGACTTGCAGATGCCTCCATTGTACTCAGTGTGTTGACTGATTTGACTGCCCTGACTCTAATACCATGCAAAATCAGTCTAAATCATAAGTATATTTTATTATCGTTCTTGGTTTCTTTCTTTCACTCTTTTTCATCTTTAAAACAAACAAGCAATGGAAATACATGTTAACTAGTAAGAAAAAGGGAAGGATGGAGCTGCAGGGAGTAGGCTGTTGGAGAGTGTGTGTCTGCAGCTGTCCATCCCACTGAACATCTCCCAGCTTCCCCTGGGGCACTGAACTGACTGTCAGAGGTCACTGTTGAAGGTTGGGTTGCTGCTGACTTGGCTGCTCACTACTGCTGCTTAGAGATGCAGTTTTATTATCAGTGCATATATTCTCCTTAAAGCAACAATCTGCTGTTCACTGCTCAGCACCTATTTAAAAAGCATAGTTTTGCAGCAATTTTATTTGTTTGCTGGGGTCAAAATCTTGTTTTTCTAAATGTGTTTTTTTTTCTAGTATTTCCTCTGTGTAAGCGATAACAGAAATTGTTGATAATCCTTCACATGGTAATACATTTGAGTCTCTGAGAGCTTACAGTGGATAAATGCCAAGAATCCATTAATGCAATGTAAATCTCCTTCTCTGATCTTAATTGGATGTTTCTACACTTGCCCAATCTTACTAAAGCTTAACCACTTTGTCTGCATGAATTTAATAAGAGTCTGTATGCTGTGATGGGTGAAATTTACTCTGTTTATCTGTTGAGGGAGACAGTTGAGAAGTGGTTTTCGTAGCACCATTCAGGTACCACATCACCTGAGCTGTCTGTTTTTTTGTCGGTTTTCCTCCCAAACAGGCCAACCTGTGTTTTGTGGACATTGACAACCACTGTGTGGAGGCACCTGAGGACCTTCCTTTGTTTCCAGACCAGACTGAGCTAATCCAGGAGCTGAGTGAGGTCCTGCTGCGTTTTGGCCTCCCTCCACAGGGCGGTGTCATGACTAAGCCTGTCACCACTTCCCCTTGCCTCAGCAGCCTGGTCCTGGAGGACCTGATGGAGGACAGGAGGAACGGCAACCTTGGAGGGGAGGAACTGGCTGTGCTTGAGAGGCTGCAGGCGCTGGCAAGGAGGTGTGGAGGACGAAAACTGTCAGACGGAGGGAAGACACTGGGACGTGTGTTTGAGGAAGAGGAGGAAGAGCTCAGGTCTGCAAAGATGAACATGCAGCTGAGGGAGGTGTTTGCCGGCCGTTTTGCTGCCATGTTTGGCAGATATGAGGAGTTTGTGATTCACAGCGCTCCTGATCTGGACTCCTGGTTGAGCAACCGAGAGGGAACATTCAGCTTTGACAAGGTACTCAAATAAATCTCCAAAGATCAGCCATTACAGTGTATGGACATATCCAGCCATATGCCTATCATGTCCAGATAGGACAGATATGATCTTCAGTCTGGGTTTTTTTGTGAAATATTTACAATATAAATGTGGTTTTGACTTTCAGGGCTCCTTCCTCTCTGTTCAGCCTGTGACTCACCTGCACTTTATGTCCCGCTTCCTGGAGACGGCCATGTTTTCTTCTTTTGTGGATGGGAAGGTGATATCTCGCTGGGCAGATAGGGAACCTTTGCAGCAGCTGTTCGACAGCCGCCTGGTGAGGGAACGACTGTACGACACCGATGACGAGGATTCTCGCAACTGTCGCTACAGGAAGTGCACCGTGCTCTTTGAATCAGGTACTGTTAAAATAAAAGCTCAATCGGTGTGCTACATCCTGCATATTGTTGCAAAATAAGTTACAAGATAAATAGTTTTTTGCCTCAGGAAAGTGGTTGCTTTAAGTCTTTTTTCTCACCAGCAATGTTCTTATCCTTACCTGGTGGAACTTCCTTGAATTTTAATCTGGTGAATTTGATAATAAGTTAATTAATGAGGTGACTGGGCAGTTAAATCCCAGTACCTCTGCAGCTAGAAATGCTCCGCTCCTGGTCAGGGGTCTGATCTTACCAGAGCTTTCTCTTGTCTGTCGTCCATATTCTGTCTCTCTCTTTGTTCGCCCATTGTCTCAGTAAATAATACTTCAACAAAACAAACAAAAAATAATAATGTCGATGGTGTTGTCCAGGGTTTATTCCCATAGTTTTTACTGTTCTTGTCTAATTTGGCTAACCTTCAGCTGCAACTGATTGTGAGGTTTTACTCACTTCAGCACAAAATTATGTTTTTATGTGAATAAAAAAAAAAGAATAGTCAATAGTTCCTCATTTTAGAATTAAAATACATGTAGGAGTTCTTTCCAAAGTATCATTGCGGTCTCTTTCAACACACCCAGGTTTGCCATAAATACTGTAGTGGCACAGTTTTGTCATGAAAATTAATGTTTCTTGTGTGGAAAGAGCCCTTTGCTGCATCTTCTGTCTAGGCGGTGACATCCATGATGAATAGGACTTTAATGTTGGCATTTAATTTAAATATTAAATGTAATAATTTTTAATAAATTCAATAACCATGGGGGTCATCTTTTTTTTTTTTTTTTAATCAGTTTTTCCGTCACATCATCACACTAAGCAGTAAATTGAGACCGCCACTGACTGAGACACAATACATATGTTATGATCACAGGGGGAACCAGATTTTGTAGAGGAAATCTGCCTCCATCTGCCACTTCTGTTTCGGTTTATATGCCGATGAAATCAACATTTTTTGCTCATTTTAGAGAAAGGACCTTGCATAAACGCTGCTTAAGGGACCTCATTTACCAGAACAGTGAACTGTGCGAATACTAACTGATGCAAAATTTGATTACATTTCAATTGCAGTTTGAGAAAGAATTGAAACACGAGGGGATGGGAGAGAATCTGATATGAGGGGAAAAAAGAGATGGTAGAGTAAGAGAAAGAGAGAGGGCGAGATGAAGGACAGGGGAGGGGGGTAAGCAGTGCATAAGAAGACAGAACATCGTGTCCTATAATGAGTGCCTCTAACTTTCTGCTTTGAAGTCCTTCCAAGCTTTGCAGTGACGGCACTGCTGTGCCTCTCAGCCTCTGTGTCTTTCCCAGTCTTTCACATTTAGACTTAGTCTCCTCATTTTAGTCAGAATTGCTTCATCTTTTCCCCCTCATATCAGTTACTTAAATTAATGTTCTGTATTTGCAGGCATTTACATGGTGTCTTTATCTTCCTTTTAAACCACATGAACAAATTTAGTTGATCTTGTTATCTTTGAATGTCCCCTTTACAGAGCATATTAACTTATACAAAACAAACAAACAGCTGTCAGAACATATCAAGATGTTAAATCAAATTATATTATCATTTACTCATTTTGCCTATAGAGGACCTCAGTGGTGGCTTTAACCAGTGTGTTGTTTGTGTTGTGCAGCCCAGGCCATCGAGCGCAGACTGCTGAAGGCAGACCATACAGCCATACACCCCCACCTGCTGGACATGAGGATCGGCCAGGGGCGTCACCAGCAGGGCTACTTTCCCAAGCTGCAGGCCGATGTTCTTGCGCAGGGTCAAAACACCAACAAGTCAGTCTACCCTTCCTGCTTCTCTTACAATATATTATATAACAAGACTAGGTGTTTGCCAGCAGCTTACTGCAAAAGAAGTGCACTAGTGTCTATATTTTTACCTGTATCTTATACATGCTGGAGGCAAAAGTGACTCATCGACTATCAATAGTAAGGATGCCATGGTTCATCCTTTTCTTGGTTTGCTTTGTGTCACTGTGTGGGTTGAAAAAATTGAACTGACTCAAAACTGCAGTTATTTCTTTTTATTTTAAACACATAGCCCTATCAGCAATTTAGCACAAAAAACTGAATGGGGCTTTTGCCAGTGCTCTTCAAAGGTTAAGAAACTTGGCAACAGAAAGACTTGTGGCTTGTCGTCAAGTCTGTTATGAAGCATTTTTCATGAAAAGCAGTGTTGAATATTCTACGAAAGTGTAAATTTGGAATTGCATTTTAATTTTAATTTTGTTTTTATTATCTTATCTTGGTGAGCAGGTGGTCCGGCCGTGTCACAGCATCACGCAGGACTGACCCCAAGAGATCAACACCCACTGAATCCTCAACACTGGACAATGAACAGAGACAGGTACATGCACATGCACACACATACACACACACACACATTTAGAGCCTAAAGGGTGCTTGTGACTCATTTTTTTCCTTTTGGCTTATTCAACAGAAGCACACATTTTGGAGGAAGAACCTGCGTCAGTCTAAGCTGCTCGACCTCTCACCTGTGGCCGTCACTCAGACCCACCGGGATTTCGTCGACGGACTGCTGAGGGAATGCCGCCTAAAGGTGGGAGCACAGCCTGTGTGTTAATGTAGGCCTTTTCTTGATGTAACTGATTTATTTTTTGTTCATGGGTAACAGTACGGATTTTTTATGCTTTTATAGACCAAACGAATGTTGATGGAGAGGATGGGGAAGGAGAGTCTGGAACTGGGTCAGGGAGAAGCCAACATTACGGGCCTGCAGGAAAACACACTCATCCACGGTCTGTGTGACCTACTGGAGAGAACCTGGGGCCATTGTCTGCAGCTAAAACAGGTCAGACTCACTCACTCGCTAACAGTACTGCCAATTTAATATGCCTTGCTCGCCTAAATGACCCCAAAAACATCAGGAACTGTGTGTGCCCATTTAATTAAATCACACACGACCACACAAAAACATCCGGTTGAACAGATTGAATGGTGATGAGGGTGTTTTTTTATTTTTTTATTTTTTATTCTAAACAGGGGAAGTCGGCTCTGTGGTCCCATCTGCTCCATTATCAGGCTACAGAGGGGAAGATGGAGGCACCAGCTGAGTCCCCAGGTCAGAGCACAGCCCTGCCACAGCTTCTCTTCCACAAATCATTGAGTTAACAGTTGAATAATTTCAGTTGTTAAACTCTTTGCCTGTTTAGTGTCCAACGGGTTGGACCAGAGAACTGCTGATGATGGCCATGTGCTCCTGAAAGGATCCTTGCTGCAGGATATGAGGTAATGATAGACCGCATACTTTGTCTGTAGATGTCTAGGAGGTGTGATGTGTGTGTGAGGAGGAAGACAAGTTGGAAAGGTGTGAAAACAGAATTCAGGCTGAGAATGAAACACCTCAGGCAGAAGTGAACGTTGCTCTGTGTCCTCTTTCAGATGACTGACATGTTTTGGATGAGGTTCAGATGAAGACCAAATCGGAGCCATTTAAATACTAATTGCTTTTTACTTCACGCATCCATCATTTTATCTCTTTTAGTTCTGTTCCAGTGAGGTTATGAGAGATGGCATGGCTTTGGTTTTCCAGATTAAATACCAAGCAGACCAAAAACCTTTGCGACATTGAAGATTCATTAAGTGCAATGTGAGGCCACCATGAGAAAAGACTTCAGAACTTGTGAGCCTGTTTGTTGTCCTCCCAGGTTTGTCCAGACAATGAGTGAGAGTCTGTCTGAGGTGGGACGGGCCCGAGCCTGGATCCATTTAGCCCTGGAGAAGAAAATGCTGTCTCAGCACCTCAAAGAGCTGCTCACAAACCAGGAGCTGCTCAGGTGAGAATCACTCAACAAACACAAACCTACAGACAGGGAGACACTTATAGAATCTATAGGATGTAATTTTCAGTGAGTCCCGTGATTGTTCTCAGTAACCTTGGCTTGTATCCCCGTGACAGGCAGCTGTATAAGCCCCATGCATTCCTGCTCTGCGAGGAAGAAAGGGAACAATTCTTGTTCCACCTGCTCTCTCTCAACACTGTGGACTACCTCTGCTTCACACGCGTCTTCACCTCCATCAGTAAGTCCTACACGCTTTTTTAGCAGAAAGCCGCAAAAGGCAACCCTGTGCAATCGAAAGTATGCTGCAGGTTTTCACTAAAACTGAAGATTGCTTGACTAGTTCACCCTCAATTGGAGAAGAAGAGCTAATCAAGAACATCAGCTGGTGTCTTCCAGTGGGGGTGAAAACCTGCAGAATCCAACCGTTTAGACAACTAATAAACAGTCTTTTCAGGTCTATAGCTGTCACTGTAAGTTGTGTTGTTTGTAATCCAGAGGGTCCACTCCCCTGCTCCCACTCAGAGACACAGAAATGCTTAAAGAGGTTTATCAGGCGCAGGTTAGCCTCATCACTGAGCTGGCCCACTCATGTACTCTTTGCATTCCTGCAGTATTCACATAAATTACATCCACTGTGGATTTGTTCACACCTACAACTTTGGTTTATCCATTGAATAAATATTAAGACTCACACCCCAAATATTAAGACTCACACCCTGTGAAAATCCCATTCATAAAAAGAATCAAATGTTTAAAGCTTTGCTCTTGCTCTTTGTGTGTTTCTCGGTGCAGGTATCCCATACCGTGTTGTTATAATGCCAATGAAGAAGCTTAGCATTGCAATGGCAACAGTAAACCCTTGGGTATGTGTGTCAGGAGAACTGGGTGATTCAGGAGTTAGACAGATCCCGAAAAATACACAAGAGATCTTTTTCCAGGTCAGTATACAGCAAGTTATGTTCTGCTCAACACGCACATATGAAAGATGCACCATCAAGCTCCATGCAGACACATTCTCAGTTCTGGTCTATGTGCCTTTTCAGTGCAAGAACCTGGGCAGATTGAGCACTCTGCAGCTGGGACAGGAGAACTCTGGTTTGCTGGCCAAGTGTCTGATTGACTCTGTGATGGTGTATAATGAGATCACTGGACACACCTACAGGTAAGATTATTCCTCTGACTCCTCCGAACAGTGACGGTATGAGATTGTTATTGTAGATGGCAGGTCCTGGTATGATACCGTGTACAAGATAAGGTGAAACTTTAATGATCCCCGTGGGGTAATTAAGTTGTTGCTAGGGAGACTATCAGCAGACTATCAGTATTGAGGCAGTGTGACAATATTTTTAGCTGTAAAACACAATATTATATTGGTCCCATATTAGTTTTACTGCCGATATTTAGCTGATTGTAAAACTTACAATTGCATGTTTTTTTTTTTGTTTGTTTGTTTTGTTTTGTTTTGTTTTTTTGTGAGTCTGTCACTTTATACAAACATAAGATTACCAACAGAGTAAAACTAACATGGTCCTCTGGTTAAAATATATATATATATATTTTAAGAGAAGTCCTTCTGAAACCTGTTTTATACCTGCATTTGTGTTATGATTCTTACAAATACATATCAATATCAGCCAAAAAAAAAAAAAATAGAATACAAATTTTAAAAAACTGGTGGATTCCTAGTTGTTGCAGCAGCTAAAGTAACTGGATTCAGCAAGGGAAAAAAAACAATAAATTATAAGCAGACAAATATTAAAACTGATAATAATTATAATAAATAATAATAAAAATAAATAATAAAAATTATAAAAACAATAAAGCAATAAATTAGAATGTAAAAAAATGTTGTTTTTTTTTTCAGATATTCACTGGTATCAGATTCAACACTCTATGTAGACTGTATAAGCTGGAAATGTGGGGGAGGAGTATGGATCACTAACATGCATGGATTAAATTACAGTCACGACTGCATTTGCTTACAGTTTTATCTATGTAATCGTCCTATCTGCAGCATCAATCAGTCCCCCAGGACACTGCTGTAAATAAAGAAGGTATTTGATAATGTGATATTTGGAAGAAAATTCGAACCCGGAGCATGCATTATACATGTATCTGTTGCAGTGATGGGGTTAATGCACTCAACACTACACTAGCTGACTAGAACAGGAGCTGGTTGTGACCTTGGCCACCATACTTGTTTACTTAGGCTTTTATGTCGGGTGCAATGAAACATCCTGTGCCCCCCAGGTTCCCATGCGGCCGCTGGCTGGGGAAGGGCGTGGGTGACGGCAGCTTGGAAAGGGTCCTCATTGGTCAGCTGGTGTCACCAGGTGGAGAGGAGGATGCTGGGAGGTGGTCGGGGACGCCTCCAGAGCTGGCTTCACCATCTCAGAGTGTACGGACAGTGCTGGGATCACTTGGTGGCCGCAGCAGTACGTACAATGAACACGTTACATTCCTTAGCATTGTTGCTGACCTGCTTGTTTTTATGCATATTACAATGACGGAGTTTCCTCCCATATCACCTTTCTCTTTGACCTCCTTCCTCCTCCCTTCCTACCCCATTCATCCCCCTGTTTCTGTCCTTGCTTATTCCCCCTGCCTCCCTTTTGTATTCACTTATCCCCATAGGAATGATGTCTGTTGAAGTGCAAGAGGAGATGAGAGAGGCAGCAAACAACCTTGTCAAACATTTCCACAAACCAGAACAAGAGGTATGTGACTGTTACAGTGCATGTGCCCTGCAGATCCAGCCTCTGCATTCATTTAACCTCTTGGTTCAGACAGTCAGCTACTTTCTGCAGGATCAACAACGAGCAAAACAGTCTGAAATATTTATGTAGTGCTTCTGAGGGCAAAATGAAAAATCTTCTGATTAAAATTTGTCCCAATAGCTTCATCACTAATTCATGAGAATCGGGAAGGGGGGAGAAGAGCAGGGTTAATGCCGAACAAAAGAGCATCTCTGTAGCGAGGTGCTTAGCTTGTCAACCCCCCTGGTAAGCATTATGTTTATCTCCGACACAGTTCATTGCCCCAGCCCGGGTCTGATCTGTGTTGTTGTTTTCTGTGTTTCACGCTGGCCTCTCATGTGAACCCTGAGTTAAAGGCCTTGGAGATACTGTTGATAGATCACTACAGTTTATCTCTAATGGGTCTCCAGTTCATTGTAATTATATTTTTTATAGCAGCTACTTAGGCACTCGACTGCTCACCCCTCAGGACAGTCTCACTACACAGACATTGCCCATGTGTTGTACAAGCTTCTGCTCAATGCTTCTACCCAGTGAGTGCTAAATGAAAAAAAAGAGCATTTTATATCCAAAAATATACCAAGGGCTCCCAAGAGTTCATTGCTGTGGGTGATTTTGCGGAATCATTGCCCTCTATCATCCATATATGAGGACAATTTATTGAAGTTGAAGGATGTACCACTTGCTTAGCTCACCTGGTAGGGCATGTACCACTTGTCAAGGCAAAATCTTTACTGCTGCGTCCTGGGTTCGAATTTGAGCCCAGGTCATTTCCTGCATGTCACCCCCCTCTCTCTCTCTCTACCATAACTAATAATAAATAATAATAATAAATTTAATTTATAACGCACTTTACATCAAATAAATGATCTCAAAGTGCAACAGTTACAATAGAAGAATAAAAAGTAAAGGAATAAAACGTAAAAGCAAATGTCACAGTATCACAATAAGAACAACCAAAATAAGTAGAGCAGTAGAGGTTACAAAACCATACTAAAACAACAAAAAAATAGAAGCAGTGGAAAATTACCAAAACCATACTAAAACCACACAATAGACCAAAGACGTTAAATAGGCATGTGAAAAGATATTAAAATAGGCTAACTATGCAAATGCTTTTCTAAAAAGATATGTTTTTAAGCCTTTTTTGAACGAGTCCAAAGTCTGCGGCGCCCTCAGATGGTCAGGGAGTCCGTTCCACAGACTGGGAGCAGCTGCGCAAAAGGCACGATTGCCCATAGTTCTGAGCTTAGTCCTTGGAGGCTGGAGGAGATTGGCCTGCCCTGAGCGGCATAACTGTCAAATAAAGAACTGCCAAAAAAAAAAATCTTAAAAAATGCCTCTATCTCTCTGCTTCCTTTTCTGTGTTGCCAGAGAGGAAACTTGACAGTGTTGTTATGTGGTGAAGGGGGGCTAGTGCTTTCCTTGGAGAAGTTTCTCCTCCATGGAATGAAGTCCAGCCGTCTTTTCCAGAGGAATGTGTTTGTGTGGGACTTTGTGGGTAAGTACTGGGTGTGTTTCTGTTTGTATGTGTGTGTGTGTGATCATACAGAGCCTCCAGTGAACACTTCAGTGATGCTGCACCTGTGTGGTCTCTACCATCTGGCCCCATCTAGTGGCACAGAATATGAATTTCAGCACTCGTACTGTGTGCAGCATGGAGTGCATAATGTATCAACAAACAAATATAACCTTCATCTCTGTAGCTTATCAGTTTCTTCATTGTCTTGTGTATTGATGGTTATTCTTCGCTGTTCATATGTACAAACCAGCACCTGCTGATCTCGCCGACTCTCTCTCACTCACCCTCAGAGAAGGCAGTGGTTTCCATGGAGACAGCTGATCAGATGGGCGACCTGCGCGGATCAACAGAACCAAAGGGCCTGCCTTGTGACTCACTGTGCCACTACGTCAATGCTATCAATGCCTCACCGCGAAACATCGGAAAGGAGGGCAAGTTCCAGCTGCTGGTCTGCCTGGGAATCAGGTGAGCCGTCAGAGTTCGAAACTATTAAAATGAAAATTCGAACGAGGCCAAAATAGTTCATTTAACTGGTACAATCCCTTGGAGTGAGTAATAATTCATCTCTAAATCGGAATGGATGCATCTTAAAAATATTCTTCTATTGTTCTAATGGGAATTTGAGGTTTTTAGCACCTCATGGTCGCTAAATTGTGTCGTGCAAAGGTGACACAATTTCCTCCATCCCGTCCTGAGGCCTGGAGGAAGTGGCCTACAGCGTTGCTGGTCTCACAGGTTTTCTCAGACTGACCCATTTACATCACATGCAGTTATTTTAGGGAGACATTGTGGCTGCAGTGAAAGAGGGCATCGAGATGCAATTCACAAAGCAGATGAAATTATTTATGTATTTATAAAGAAGCTGTGCAGTTGCAGTGTCATGGGTTAAGTCCGTCTTGTTACCACTGTCACCTTTTCTGTGTTGCCAAATAATGCAGAAATATAAAATCTTCATAATAGATAAGCAATGCAATAAAGCTGTTGTAGTGGCCGTTCTCTGGTGGATTCGTACTTGTGTCTGATGCTCTGGATTGACACTGAATTCATCACCTAAGTATGCTGCAGATCCTGGAAAACAGGAGACTCTCCTGCTGTGTGAGCCGCTCATGTCTTGGAATTGGCTACTTACAATCAAAGTGGAAGTTAATGAACCCTGAAATGACCTGCTCAATTTACTGTGGCTGAATGCTTTTTCAGGAGAAAGCACACAGCCTCGGTTCTGTCCTGCAGTCAGCTAACTCACCCTCAGTCTTGGAATACAGTACTAGTCTTGATTGCACATTTAAGGGACAACTATTGATCACTGATCTGTTCAAATTGGCAGGGACCGGCTTCTCTCTCAGTGGCTCCCCCTGTTGGCAGACTGTCCTCTGTCAGCGCGGACTTTCGAGGAGGGCGCTCTGCTCCGGGACCGCGCGGCTGTACAGTCCCTGTCCCGCATCCTGCACACACTCCACGAGTTCACCATCACCCTGGAGACGGCCCTGGTTAAAGGGGTCGACCTCTAACGCTGAAAAAAAAAAAAAAAAAATCACAAGCGCTACGGGATGCAGATTTTGACCCCCGCTCCATAACTCACTGCAAGAACGGTGACAGGTTGGCCTCAGCGGTTTTGGATATCCAGCTCTCCATGTGTGGGAAAAGAAAGTAAATTTAGACAACTGAAAAAAAAAATCCAGGACCTGCATGTTCAGAAGTGAGACTCTGTCATGGAAAGGACAATGGACCTGCTGAATCCACTGGGACCGGGTAATCGCAGGCCACAAGCAGCTCCTGCTTCAAACATTTATTGCCTTGTTCACTGATGTAAATGTCCTATATATTTGCTTAAGGAAATATTGTTTGATTTTCCTATGCTTGTTTACACTGTGATATTCTGTTTCCTCAAGAAGAAATAGATGCCCTTTCCTTATCTCACGTCTCCAGTACATATTTTCACAGCTCACATCATGAACTTGACTCTAGGACAGTTATAAGTCTCCTACTGTTACTGTAATGCTTGCACTTGGAATTTTAAACTAAACACATGCATGGCCAAATCTGTTATTTTTGCCTCAGTGTGTTGTGATCCAGTGTTTTCTGAAGTCACAGGACTGAAGCCACACTATAGCTATTTTCCTTGGCTTTGTTAATGGGGTGCCTAAGTAAGTGTACTCAAGAAAGAGGAACTGTCCCCACTAAATAATGACATGTTAAATTGTTTTATCTTATGACGCTCTTGCTATAGTGTAACTTCTAGTCTGTTCCTTATTGTTCAATTCACTTCTGGGTCATTACAGGGTCGCGCTTCGTCTGCTCTCAAAACGCTGAGCCAGTGAAACACTGAAACCAAACTTGTGTCCTAATTGTGTCAGTTCAAAAAGTCTTTGTCACTGTCAAAAAGCCTTCGTCTCTCTCACTGTGAATATTTTGCTTCATCAAATCTTTGACAGAATTGTGCCCATTTGTTATATCGTGTTATCGATTATTGTATATTTTATATAGAATTGCATCTTGTTTGTGTCAGTGTAAAACATAATATTCAACTTTTGGCTCATTTTACTGATTATATGGGTAATGGACATGTTTGTTTCTAAATCCCTCAGTTGTCTCTGCAAGGTTGAGCCAGAATAGAGCACAGGTTCTTGACAAGCTATGTATTATGTTGATGTTGCATTTAATTTGATTAATTGTTCAATAACTATGGAAATGCTGTCTCCTGCACTGTCCTGCAAGCACTATCTAACCCACAATGACCAAGCCTCTATTATCATTCAAATATAGATTAGAGTAAGCAATAATGAATTGTTGTTATTTCGATATTTATGAAATGTGTTGTTAAAGATTAAAGTTAATATTGACATAACTGACACGTTTTGGTATTATTTGTGCTATTTAAAACCTAAATCTGGGATCAACATCGGTGCAGAAACTCAAAACCTCAGATCAGACTGTTGCTGGGTAACAGTGTTACACCGCTGCAAAATAAGGCCATCATAAGCTTAGTCATCTCATAAAACAAAATCCAGTAATTTTCCCCCTATTTCTCACAGAAGCACTTGGATCAACATGACAACAGAGTATAACGTATATGTGTGTGTGTGTGTGTGTGTGTGTGTGTGTGTGTGTGTAAAGGGGTGCTTTAATGTATTTTCTATTTTCTCAAGTCCATCCTCACTTTGTTTTATTATAACCTATTACAACCTACCTAATGCTACTATTTCTAGCATTCAATTCAAGATTCCTTTATTGTCATTGCACAAGGTACAACGAAACTGAGCAGCATTCACACATAACTGCCATTAAAAAATAGAAGTTCAAACTAACTAAAATGAAAAGTAGTTAAAAAAAAAAAAAAAAAAGCAAAGAGTTAAACTGAAAAACTAAACGTGCCAAATGTTTCAGTATATATATAAAATATAAAAATGTAAATTATGCATTATCTGTAACCTATAAAAACAAGATATAGGCAATATATTAAAACTGCTACATGTTCATAGCAGCGATTGGGAATTGTAATGGCCCTGTGTGCAGCACCATGAACCATATTAGTAATGTGACTGGTTTAAGGTTCACAGAATCATCTCGCTTCCGAAAGAATAATGCAATGCTTTTCTGCGAGTAAAATTCATGTTGATGGTTTTGTCTCCTGCCGGCCAGCTACTGGAGTAATATTTGACCCACCTTGTATTTACCACCAGATCGCTGGTCCGAAGCCATGCAGCTGAAATTAACAACAACAATGCGCATCGCTGCGAGACGTACGACTCGTGAACCATGGGCCTCCAGACAGGCCATCTGGCGCTCTGTAGTAAAACGACAGGCTCCACCCCCTTGCTTACATTCTCCAATGTGCCATAGCAACCGGAGCCGAGCCCCCTGTTCCCGCGCAATGTTCCCATCCTTATAAGGCCAGTAGAATGCAGACGCACGGAAACGTCACACGTCGTTTATGTAAATAGGTTTGATTGAAGAAAAAGAAAAAGCCCTCTGCTCTATTCCGAAATGGAGGTATGGCCACAGCGCATGCGCACAGGCTCTACAACTATCCAGTCCCGTCCACAAGCCTCAGACATCAACAAGAGAGCGGGTTACTGATGCGGGTTGATTTTCATATTAGTTACATTGCAGCGACGCGTTGTCAAGATTACCACTTTGTAACAACTACAGGAAACTTGCAACGAGGTAATGAAAGCCACTCGCTACTACTGGTCTTGTCGTCTCTTTGAACATTTGCGGGGAGGGTTTTTGGGGAGTCTTAGTTGTGTTTGCAATTCTGTAATTCAAAACAAGCTTCGAGTTGTCTTTGAACAATTGCTCGTTTTAGGCCTGCAGCGAGACAAACTGGGTATTCAACTTCAGCTGCAGGCCGCCTTTTAAAGACTTTTTGGGTGAAATGTATGCAAGATCTAACTAGGGAGGTGCTGAATATGTGTCAGAAAACGAGCTTCTTATGCAAGCAATAATGAGCAAGAATGGCTGTTGTTATCATTTGCTTGGCGAAGTGCATTTGGCTGTTGGAGGGAATCACTTCTATTCTCTTGCCTATATCGTTAGACCGGAATCGCTTATAATGCATGTTATGGTCGTAAACACATCCTGGTGAAATACATTTATATCCACATTGTGTCTGTAGTGTAGCAGCCTACTACACATTTACGACTGCCATCCTTAAAGCCAACTTGGATCTCTCACGCCCACCCGTGCTTGGAGATGCGCCTCAGCACGCGGACGCCGCTGTCAACAAAATACAGCAAACAAATATTCGTTAAGGCTTTCTTCGACTTGGCTCCGATTCGAGCATAATTTGGTGGCGAACGCGAGTCGAGACCTTGATTTTCAGAGATCGCCGCTTTGAACTTCATGCACATGTAGTTGTAGGTGGACTGTTGCAGTGACGCGGTTCTTGAATAACAAAGAGTAAAGATCAAATTACACGACAGTCTAGTAACAGTTTCCCCTCAAAACACACGAGCCAGATATTTTTCTTTCGACGCGCATTTGTCTAGTGTACTTTAACCGGCTGCGTAAAGTTAAACTTGAGAGGGAAACGAGCGCGTCGTCGACCAGAGGACGGTCATCATAAAATGGGTGCGCAAGAAGCAGGTCGTGTGGCATGCCATGCTTCCTCGCTAGAAGTGGGCGGTGAATTTATCGATTTACACTTTTCCCTCGATTAAAACCCGCTCTTTCTCGCGCAATCCCCTTTTATTTCCAAATACGTCGCGTTATTTGCTTGCACTTTAACCGCTTTCGTGAGAATTTAACCAGTTAACTTTTAATTATACAGGTTTTGCGGAAAATCGCTTCACACCCCCTTATCCACACTGCCTCCGCCTTTGAAGTGTGTTGCCATGTTGAGTTGCGTCACGTACTGTATTCTCTGCTGCCACGGCAGAGATCGCCTGTGTTTTAGAAGACGAAGCACTCAATTTTTGAAGACTTGGCTCGCCTTCCAGTCTGTTGTACGCTGTGCTCGCGTTTTGCCTTACACAGAGGTGGCATAAATAAATCAAAGATGTGCTGCATCACTGCGACAAAGTTATTTATTTAATGCATTTCTGACCTCAGGAAAAACTGGCGAGCGAAAATCATAATTCTGAATGGTAGAGATGTTATTAGTGTTTGTATTACACTTGCTCCAGGATAAACTGTAGTTTCTAAAGGGACAAATCTGCGATAGTATGTGAGTGGGATACACTTGTACTTTTACTTTTACTTTCATACCAGTACACTCAGAGCAGATGCTCCGTTATGCTTTCTGATTACCTTTATGGTACTCGAAAAAAGCTGCAGAGTGAGAGCTCGTTGCGTTTTCCTCCTCTCTGGTTGCACTATATGGCACTGCACTGTCAGGAGACCCGAGGACTGATGGCAAAAAAAAGAAAATCCAGTCTGGGGGGCGCGGCTCGCAGTTTTGCCGCAGTTCGGGTTTACATACACAGTGGAGATAGATTTTGCCCAGCAACATAAATACATATAGTCTCCTGTATTACACATCCCGCTCACTACGTGTCGAGTGAATTCTCCCGCACGCAGTCTCTATTTTTTGCATTTATTTACATTCAGTGACAAGATGAGCTCATGTTTCATTTTTTGCACCATAACAAATGATCCGTCCTCTGTGCCCCGCGACCGCCGCGCTAAGTCCGCGTTTATGTCATATTTTGAATTGCCAAAATTAAGCGTGCATAAGCCTCGAGCGCAGCATGGTGACATGATCTGTCTGACGCGCTGTCTGACTGTTGACCTACTTCCCTCATTTGGGTCAGAGCACGAGTACAGCAGGATGCTCCAGCACGCTCACTTTAAATAGAGCTTTAACGCTATTATTGTGACCAATCACACAATTTTACAATGAATCACTTAGACCGTACATTTAATTTAAAAGCATCCACCAGTTAAAATCCCCCCTCTGATAAATGCAGGCCCACAGGAAAGACTGGGACCTGCACATATTTTACTCATGATAGGCTAAGTTGGTTAGGTCCTTAAATCTCATTGCTTGATGTAATTAAATGTGTTGTAAACTCGTTGCTGTTTTTTTTTTTTTTTTTTTGTGGGCAGATGTTTGGCTTTCATAAGCCGAAAATGTACAGGAGTTTGGACGGCTGCTGCATCTGCCGCGCCAAATCATCAAGCTCTCGTTTCACGGACAGCAAGCGGTATGAGAAAGACTTCAGGAGCTGTTTCGGGTAAGACACCAAACACAGCATGTCAGCTTAGGAGACATAGTCGGCTGTCGGACTGTTATGTAGATTATGGCATCCCTTATTTACTTAAATTCCATATATTTGCTCCCTTTGCTGGTTGCGCACACAATGTTATTAATTGCCTCATGCATTTTCCCAAATTGTCAAGGTTGTGTGAAACGCGATCTGGAGAAATTTGTAATGCCTGTGTGCTCCTTGTGAAGAGATGGAAAAAACTCCCTGTGGGGTCCAAGAAGAACTGGAATCATGTAAGTGACTCTTGGCGAAATTTTCCCTCTAAATATTAACAAATCCAGATATTTTGGCCAGTCCCTTGATTCCAGTCACCTGCTGCTCTCAGAGGGTCACATGGCCTTGCAAAGGAATGTTGCAGTGTGATCTTCAGTAATGATTAAAGCTTTGAAGCTGGCAAATCATTCACAGTGGTAATTTGGCTCCTCTCCATGCAGGTGGTTGATGCGAGAGGAGGTCCAAGCCTAAAGATAACTGCCAGGCCAAAGAAGATAAAGTCCATCTCCAAGAAGGCGAGGCCGAGCCAGATCAGCAGGCTGCAGAAAGAGCTTAAAAGAAACAGTTAGTTCTTCATTTTTCTATTTGATTTGTAACTTTTGGAGTGGATGATTTCGATTTAACGTCACTCACATCTGTTCCTTGAATGAATGTTTTTTTTGGTCATGTATAAGGATATCCTCTATGCAGCAACCCTCAAAAAATGTAGATTTCACTTTGAAGCCTCATTAGTTCACCTAATGTGCGCTGTTGTTCCCTCCAGATTCAGATGCTCACAGCACCACGTCCAGCGCCTCTCCGGCTCAGTCTCCCAGCTACAGCAACCTGTCCGACGAGGGCTCTGACTCCGAGCTCAGCCCTGGGTCCAGCCGCTCTCCAGTTTTCTCCTTCCTGGATCTCACATACTGGAAGAGGTAAGTCGCCTGGCCCAGAGGAGAAAGAGGAGGCATTAAAAAAGCTGTGTAGTTGTTGAAAAGTTGCTGGTTGAGACCAAACTGACAAGGAGGCTCTTCTACAGCGGAGAGAAATAAAACAAATGCTGTTGAGTCTGTTGCACTCTATGCATGAATGCATTTTTTTCATGCATTTGTTTTGGGTCCATACTTTCATTATCTGGGATGCAAAAAGACACAAATAAAGGCATACTGCCGGCTGTAATTTAAGCAACAGAACACAAGAGGGAGTGTGTAAATAACTATGACTCGTGCCCCTGACCATGGCAATGTAGTGATGTTATTTACTATAAACTGACATTTAACATTATTCTAAGCAATATCATATCAGAGAGCCCCTTTGCTTCACTCTTTTCATATTGCCTGTAATAAAAACAGGATTATACTCAATAAAGTATTCATTTTTAGTGTTTTAATTCAAATAAATGGCTGTGCTTGGCTTGTAGTGCAGCTTGGAAAGAAGGTGATGCAGGTGCCATCACTTGTCGATGTGCATAAAGATGGCAGCCTTTAGGGATGTCATTACTGGGTCTTACAGCTTCTCCATCTGCCCTAAGCCTCAGAAGCCATGCCTGTGATTTGTTAACACTTTCGGTTCATCTGCACCAAAAATCAGTTATCTTTGTCAGAAAGGAAAAGGGGTTCCTAATTCCTTCCAATTTATGACATTTAGACATTTCTTTGTATATGAAAAAATAAAGCAACAAACTAAAAACACTCTCCAAAAACATTCTCAGATTGTGGTGCTTGGTGTGAGGCCCCTTAATTGTCCTCAAGGAGAAAGTCAGAATACTGTGTGTGTGGGCGTATTTTGACTTTCTTCTTATATGTGAAAAAAGATATTTTTAGCAACCATATTTTGTAGCCTAAACATGGTTGGTGTAGTTTTAAAACACCAATATTCGCATTGTGCAATGTGGAAAGGGTGTAACAACTAAGTGAAACCAGGAGAGTGCCATCTAATCCCACAAAACATAACATGGACTGCTGAATTAGTTATTTTGTCATTGCTGTTGAATAAACTGAATTCTGTTGAGTAATACGTTGTGCTTTTTGATGCCCAGGCAAAAGGTGTGCTGTGGAATCATCTACAAGGGCCGTTTTGGGGAGGTTCTCATCGACCCTCATCTGTTCAAGCCCTGCTGCCGCAAGAAGCAGCGGCGGCAGCAGCAGGAAGAGGAAGAGGGCTACGAGGAGGAGGAGGACGACGAGGAGGAGGTAGAGGTAGAGGAGGGGCGGGCGGGGGAGGAGGAGGAGGAGGTGAAAGGAGAGCAGTCGCAGATGGAAGAGGAAGCGAAGGAGCCGCCAACCTGCGAGGAAAGCACAGCTGCTCCACAGCTATGTGTTACCATGACGACGCCTCCGGCCAAGAGCGGGGCGGCAGAAGAGGAGTGGTAACGCCGAAACCCACCTGTGCACGTCTCTGAGGAAGTCTGGAGGTGCTTGTTTTTCAAGCACTTACAGCGTGAAGTTGCCTCAGATTGCCTTCAATCAAAAAGCAGCTGAAAATCTTTGGTCTTCGACATAATACTGTTGGCGGTTTGTTTGTTGTGTTTAGATGGTAACTTATGGACTCTTGTTTTTCCACGTCTCTTCTTTTATATTTAATATTCCTCTCAACATGATGATTAACCATCACCCGAGGTGTTTTGTTCTACTTTAGGTGAAATGCTGGAACTCTGGTTTGCTGGTACATCGAAAATGTTTCACTCCACAATGCTGTAGATTCATTTTGAGGAAAAAATGTTCTCATTGAAGTCCATCACTCGGCATTCAAAAAAACAAAAAAAAAAAAACAACTTCACTCCACGTCAAAATTGTCGGTTTTTAAGTGTAGGTGCACTGTTTTTAAGATGACAATGAATATGTGATTAGTTTTACCTCCTTTTGTAAAGAGCAGACATTGCCTTCTTGAAATGATGACTATCTCATTTTGGAATGAAACTCCACGTTGACAGATCGAGACTTTTACAGTAGCCTTTGTGTTTGTATCTGATCATATTTACGTCCACCCACAGCAAACAGTTTGTTTATCTGGACTGGGTTAGCGTACGTGTGTGTGTGTGAATATGTTGGTCCCATTTTTAAAAAGGCCTATTCACAGCACCAACAGCAAATATACCAGCCTTAATTATGTGTTATAGACAGTTGCTAGTGTTAATTCTGAATTGGTATTAGGAACAAAAAGGGACAGTAGCTATATTTATTGTGGCCTCAGCAACACATAGTGCATTTTGCATGAATGGCGACCAGCCCACTCATTCAAAAGACCTGATGATCTGATGCATGAGTGTTTCTAAATTGCATGGCCTTATTAAGAAAAAAAAAAAACTGTAAATTTTACTTTACTTTTATTTTATTTTATTTTTATCCATTTCTCGGAAGTTTTAAATTATTTTTATATGTATAAAAAGAAAATGGAAAAAATAGTAAAAAAGTGTCTTTGAGTAACAACACAACACAATACAACAGTAAAACACACCAATCAGTCTATAGTCATACAGCAATATCAATATCAGTGATCTCTGTCATTCCTTGGTCAGCAGATGGTAAAAGACTTTATACAAGTTGAAATGCTATGCCATTGCCTCTTATATACCACAACGGTGTTGTGATATATAGCCTAATATTACTTTATTTATCAAAGGAAAGCCAAAGCACATTGAAATTCACCCAATGTCAAATCAATGCAGGTTTTCTATGGACACTTGTGTCTGTCCGAGGTCATTTGTATGTATGTTTATGGTATTCTAAAAATAACACTAATATGGAATTTCATACATGTGACGGTGTAGCCGGGAGCAGAGGGTGTGTTATGTACATACGGGGTTGGGTGAGCGATTACGGCTCATATATGGGTTCCATTATTTATTTATTTCATATTTATTTGTATCACTGCATCCCCAGTTAGAAGTGTAAGCTATGAATTCTGTTAATCTTTTACAAATAGTATGGTTTTGTACATCGGTAATTGGTCAAGTGTAATTCTCACGCAGGCAGGGTTAAGTATTGCCTGGAATTACTGGTTGTCAATATTTGTGAAATGTTTGTTAAGTATTTATTTACTCATCGGTTGAGTTGCGTGCAGCCTAACTTATTATTCTGTATCATCACTTTGGATCTGTATCATGTAAACTAAGAGATAGATTACAACCAAACTGTACTTTTTCCCCGCTTCACCCTGTAGCCTAAAAATACTGCAGAATGGTAGACTAGCTGTACTCTAGATTTTAGTGCTACTTGCATGTATTGTAGCTATGCATTTACTTAGCTTCCAAGTTAGACAAAACGGTTTTGTATTTTTTATACATAATGTACTTTTTTTACTTGTCCCTTAATAAAAGTAATTTTGTGAGTTTTCTGGACGTATTGAGTGATTTGACTTATTGGGAAAAATGGACAAAACATGAACTGAGCCGCATGAAGGGAAGCCAACTGGTAGAGTTAACATTATGAATTATTTACTTCAATGAGAGCCAATTCTCATATTAGGCTGCAAGTAATCAGCAGTAGAAGGAGTACTACAAATTGAGTAGAAGTACTGTTACTTTGCTGATATTTTACTGCAGTAGAAGTAGAGGTAGAAGTACTACTGGAACAATCTACCAAAGTAAAAGTAGAAACTATTTAATTTAAAATGCATTGGGAGTAAAAGTAATTTATTTTAGCTGTGTCAGGTTTGATCTTTTCCATGCAGTTATATAAAGATGAGAGTACATGATTCAGGCTATAATTTTTTTTTAAAGGTGTATTCTGCAAAATTGCCGAGGGTTGATTGGAGTGAGGACTGTGTAGACTCAACTGACAAATGTGGAATGAGCGCATAATAAGATGGTTGAGTCTACATGGTTCTCAGTATTATTCCTTGTTTTTCTCCCACACTTATTCCATATTTTTTACTGGCTGAGTCTAAATGGTCCTCGTTTCCCTCGGCCATCTGCAGTTCTTCATGGTGTGGCTTTTATTGTGAAATTGAGCCAGATTCCTCGTCTCATCTTTACTGACTGAGCTTTTATTGTGAAAGGTCCGGCAATCTTTCATTTCAGTCATTGAGCACGTTTACATGCAGACCTTATTCCTGTATTAACCGGAATATTGCGAATATTCCGGTTGCGCACGTGTCATGTAAACACGCACCGAACCCGATTAAGGTCATATTCCGGTTGGAGAGAATTCCGAATAAGCCCCCTGGAATATTCCTGTTCCAACCGGAATATTGGGGCTTGTAAACACCTTAGTCGGAAAACTCCCCGAACCGGAATATTCAGTCACGACTGCGCATGCTCGACTCACAAGGACTTCTGTGGCGTCTTCGTTGCTATGGTTACTGCAAGCGGGGAAAACGGCATGGCGAACAGCAGCAAGAGCCAGGAGACTGCAGTCCACCTTCAGCTAATGAAAGACTTAAATATCACGGAGGATATCGATGGGAGAAAACATAGAAATAGCGACAGAAGAACGAGAAAAAGAAGAAGAAGACGAGGAAGAAGACTTCTTCGTCTGTTTTTCCGGCAGACCAGACGCCTATACGCGTACTGCTGCCCCCCGCGGCTGAGTGTTGCATTACGTCAGAGAGTGGAATACGCCGAAACACGGGGGCATGCCAAGTGACATGTAAACGGAATATTCCAGTTGCCGCGGCGCAGTTACCTTAACCGGAATATTGAGCCGAACCGGAATATGGTGTGCATGTAAACGTTCTCTGTGGTGGATCTGATCTGATTTAAAATGTAGTGTACAATAAAGTAGCAGTAAAAGTTAAATTACTGACTAAAAAAATCCCAACAAATACACAAAAAAGCTACTCAGTTACATTAACAGGAGTGAATGTAATTAATTATTTCCACCTCTGCATGTAAACGCTATATCTGATGCTATTTTGTATATTAACATATAAAGAATTACACAAAAAGTTAACAACTTACAGAACTGCTAAGAGACACTGAGTAAACATGTGAATATACAAACATTTAACATGGTGCACAAAAATAGGAGTATGGATTAATATAAAAGATAAAAAAAAAGGGGGGGCATTTTTTTTTTTTTTTTTTAGTATTTATGAGTTTGATAGTCCTTAAACATTCTTTAAATTCACATAAAAAGCAAGGAAATTCTGAAATGAGCTTTGTAATTATGCATTTATGTATATGAAATACCCTATATTACCCTATAGATTCAATACCATGAAATCAACATTTGATTCAGTTTAAACATCATGAGTAGTTTTACACAACATATATTCTTCATTCAAGTCCAAACAGGAGTTGAATACACAATGGTAAAATAAATGCTTGAAAGATTCAAATTCATCATTACAAAATTAAAAAATGTGGAGAAATACATATATTTGTTGGATATATAGTGTGTAAAATTTTGATGTGCACTTCTTTAATTGTATGATGTGGTAATAGAAATCTAATGTTGTCCCAAAAAGCTTTTCCTCTGGGAGTAACTATCATTCCTTCATGAAATACATTGCATATGAGTTTATTATTACAGACAGTGATTCTAATGTGATTATAATGCGTAAACCAGCAGCAGGACGCGCTCCGGAACTCCTGCCCGTCATGTGACCGGAAGAGGTTGTTTCTGTTTTGTTTAGCCAACATGGAAGAGTGTTGTTTTTCGGGTGACATCTCTGAGAGCCGCTTTTGGATGTGGGCAGCGGTTTTAAATCTGTAATTTGCACAGCAAGAGGTCGTCGGGAATATCGACCGTCGCATCTTTAGTAGGTAAAATGAAGTCGCCGCAGTTGTTTGCCTCGTGTTTTAGCGAGCAGGCGATAAAGATAACGGCTCATCCAGTCTGCTAGAGGAGCATTATTATATTATTATTTACTGTTTACTGTTTACAGCATGCTGCATTTGAAATAACATCACTACCTAATCTGAGCAGGCAGAGTTTGTGTATTGGTTTTATCCACTGGTCTTATAATTGTTGTCTCCATTGCTTTATGTTACATCTCATGGTTGGATTGTGAATCTGATATAGTATGTGTGTTTTTCTTTGCAGCAGGACGTTTTCAAGAAGAGGTTTTGCATCTGCAGCAGCTTCATCATGGTGGAGCCCACGGCGTCCGGCATGTTCTGCAACAGGATGCTGAGCATGGTCAACTCTGAGGACGTCAACGCCATCATCCAGGCCCAGAGGCACATGTCAGTGTCCTGCTCTGCTCAGCCTGTTCAGTGCAGCTGGGAGGACAGATCACGATCCATGTTTTTAGACTTATCCTCTAGTTTGTGCTTGTAAAGTTTGATGAGGCTGTGATTCTCCTTGAGGTCACAGCAGGTCATTTTATACAGTGATGTAAAGGAAATGCCAGGTGTTTCCTTGCCAAAATGGAGCCTAACTGTGGCACAATATTTTGCCTCCCTGCTGACAACTTAGTGACATACTTGGTGCCAGCAGATTCCTTAGGTTGTCTAGTTTCATGTGATACCAACATCTTTACTTAAAAAGATCAATTAGAATTGTGATATTTAAGTGAGTCAATGTTTTTTCCACCCCTACTGTTTAGCTTGATGTGGCGTTCTGCTCGGTGTATAGAAAATGACACAGCAACGAGCCCCTGTTCTTTGTCATTCTTTGTGCTTTGCTGATTTCTCCTGAAACCAGGCTGGACCGGTTTGAGAAAACCAACGAAATGCTGATAAACTTCAACGGGCTGTCCAATGTGCGGCTGCAGCAGATGAATGAGCACTTCCTGCTCCACACCCGGACCCTTGTGGAGATGAAGAAAGATCTGGACAGTATCTTTCGGAGGATCAGGTGAGTCATAGTCCCTCTCCTACACACACACACGCACACGCACACGCACACACACACGCACAACCTCACCCCTCTGATTAATGCTCTCACTCCTCTGTTCCTCTAGGACACTGAAGGGAAAGATTGCTAAGCAGTACCCAGAAGCTTTCAGCAGTGAGTCGGCCTTTTCTTTGCATTCGTCATGCCGTAACCACCCGACGCTGCCTGCACCTATCTTATCAGCCGGTCTACACTGAGGAAAATTGACCATAAAATCTGTTGTTTTTGTTGTTTTTTTTACAACACAGATATCCATGAGTCACCCATCTTGGAGGATGACGATGACGAGTTTGACCTGATTCCCCCCAGCGTCGCCACAACAGCCACGACTGCAACCTCGGAGCAGAGCACCGAGTCATGTGACACGAGTCCAGATGTGATCTCCCCCACCGTGAGCCGCTGCTCTGAGGACCTCTCGCAGGAGCCGCCGGATACACCCACCTCCGACATCCCGGAGACCGCTGTGCTGAGGGACGAGGGCCCCGACTCTGTACCTGCAGAGTAGCAAAAATTAATGAATCAATGGACAGCTTATTTACCCTTCCTAAAACCTGAGCTCCATTCTGTTTGGAGATCATGTCGGTGTTTGGTTTGATTTGTGTGCTCTGAGTGTGTCTTGGCTTTTGTATGTGCAGAATTTGTGTATAATCAATTCATCTAAACAATACCAATTGAGCACCACAGCCCTGATTCTGGGTTTGGCCGTGAACTGTTTCCCAGAGCGATGGGACTTGTTGACGTACTTGCCCACTCTACGCCTGTGCAGCACAAAAACAATGCAGATGATACTTGAAGTTGCTTTAAACAACTAAATCCCATATTACAGACAGTGAAATAAAGGCTGTTATGTGATTATATTGTCATTTGAAAATGTTTTTCATCAAGGTAGTTGAAGGCAGCGTTCGGTGTCCACAACCTGGTCTCTTGTTGCAACATTATTATATGGAAAAAAGTTAGAAACAGGAAATATGTTAGAAATAATGCTTACATAACATATAGATACATGCACAGGGAGGTCAGAGGTCAGTTGCAGTGCATTGCTCAAGGGCATCTCAGCAGTGGTGGTTGACAGATATGGGTTTTTCTAATGGTCATCGCTGGTATTTACACTCTACACACTCTGTGGTGCACTTAACTGGATAAATGAAACAACCTGTGAATGAAAGATATAACGTTTTAGTGCACTTAACAGCATTTATCAGCAGATAGCAGCATCTCCTGGTTTCCCAGAGAGAATGAACATTTGTAATGTAATGCCATGTAATGTCAGTGCTCACAGTAGCACCTCTGGTTTTGGTCACAATGAACATTTAACAGTAATGTTTTATTCACTTGAACACAAAAATATTTGAACCTGGTCCTGCAGGTAAAGGACAGGCTCAGACATGATTTTACACTGAACTCAGCACAAGAATTGTTATTTTCTGTAGAAGTTTTTTTTTTTTTTTTTTTGCTCAAGTCTGTGCAGCAATATTTAATAAACTGTCTGTAAATTATTGGGATTCAGATTGGTGAGTTGAATATCATCCTGAGCATTGGGTCTCATAGGGCTTAATAATAATAGGCAGGAAACTTGAACCCTCTGAACAGTTTCAGTTTCTCAAAAATGGGTCACAGAAATTGCCATTTCATAAACAAATTAGGGAGGGAAAAAGACAGACTTCAAATCTGGCAAAGAAAAAACAGAAAAATTTTAATACAATAAGTCAAATTACTCTTACACATCCATCTTAAGAAAATAAGGATAAATAACTATTTCAGTTGAACTAACATGGACATAAGAAAAAAACTAAATGTAAAAAACTCTTACCAACTGCTGTACCATGTGAATAATATCTTGTACGATTAATGCACACTTTATTACAACTATGATTAATGTGCAAGGAGCATTAATGCATATTTTTTATAGATTAATGCACTTACAAATTTCTAAGGCATATGTTTTTTTTTTCTAATTTCTCATATATTTCTTTTATAGTATTTGTCTTTCTATTTTCTAGTGAACAAAGAAAGAAGAAAGGAAGTGAGGCAATGAAATGAAATGTAAAGAAAAGAAAATATGGATCTTAATTACAAATCGGATCCTGAGTGTTATAAATAAAACTGTCCTGAGCTGACAGCTAGCTGCCAGCAGAGGGCGCTAAGCCAGAGTCAATGCAGTTTCCCATCTGACTTCAGGGTGAAAGGGCAAGCTAATCCACATCATACAGCTAGAAGGCAGTTATGCTGCCAGCTGGAGATACTTAGTGAATTCCTAGTGTTTGACTCTATTAACTTTTAACTAAACCGTGAACCAAGCTGACGGCACGACAAAGCTGGTTTTCTATTTTATTTTTCGTCCATTCGCCGACACAGTTTCCTGAGAGTCACTTGTGTTTTTCCTGCTAAGCGAAGCTAACGTTAGCCTGTGTGCTCAGGTGGCCAACGTCAGCACAGAGCAGCGCTGAGCTATTGGCAGGTAAACAAAAACATGCGTGTGTGTTTTGTCGCACACAATGAGGCGCTAATTTGCACTTTATGAGGGGCTCGTCCGAAGCCAAAACCTGCTCCGAAACATGAGGAGACTGACCAAGAAAAAGGCTCTTACTTTGGTGAAGGAGCTGGATGCTTTCCCCAAAGTCCCTGAGAGCTATGTGGAGACCACGGCGAGCGGCGGGACAGGTACACACCAGACTTATCGTAGTTTTGTGTGTGTTTTTCACTTGTTTTTATTTTTATTTCGTTTTGCAATGTTTGCGTCAAATCAGTTTAGTTTCAGTCACTTTCCAGAGTGGGTTGTTTGTTTCGGCTTAGTTTTTATTGTTCAAAAGTGTTTAGTTTTAGTCTAGTTTGTATGGCTTTCAGTATTAGTTTGTTTGTTTGTTTGTTTGTTTTTTTTTGTTCTTAGCCAGGTATTACAATTACAATCCTGTGACTACACTATACTGTAATATATTCACATTATAATCTATATAATAATATATACTAATTATAATAATCTATAAAGATACTATAATAATTTTGGTAAAGGCTCAAGTCACCTGTATGTTGTGGTAGACATCAGTTCTACCACCCTGCTGAGTGAATCATTTATATCATGCAAGGTTATCACAGTCTTGCGTTATTTATTAGTTTTTTCGTTTGTATTTCGTCTTCACTTTTTGTTTTCAATTTCAGTTAGTGTTAAATAATTTTTAAAGCAGGTTTGCTTGTTCTGTTTAGTTTTTATTTTTGGAAAATGCTTAGTTTTAGTTTTTAGTAGGATCATTGTTAGTTTTAGTCTTTTTTTTTTTTTTTTTTTTTTTTTTTTTTGATAATATGAGCCGTTTCTCATGTAGTAAAACCTCATCAAATTATCATGTATTCATTTTGGACAGATGAACAACCATATATACTGACAGACAAAGAGGTTTAGGTTATTTTACTGAGATTTGAAAACGCACAACACTTTCAGTTAGTTAACATTTCTTTGTAAGGCCTCATTTTTATTTTTATGTAACAAAACGTTTTGTCACACATAGTTTTTGTTATGTCCTTAGTTTTCATTAACCAAAATAACCTTGACACCATGACTCACTTTGCAACTCTTTACACCTTTCTAGTGTCTTTGATAGCGTTCATCTTCATGGCTGTCCTTGCCTTCCTGGAGTTCTTTGTGTATAGAGACACGTGGATAAAGTACGACTACGAGGTTGACACAGACTTCAGCAGGTGAGACCTGAATGTCTGCTCGTGCTCCTCACAACAAGCTTGACTCTGGTTTTGAAACCTGCATTTGTACTCTGTTGAAAAACAAGTCAGTTACGGTTGTTTTTTAACCTAATTGTATCTGCTCATCATCCACAGCAAACTGAGGATAAATGTTGACATCACGGTGGCCATGAGATGCCAATGTAAGTGCTAAGATTCATATTTAATTTGTATTTTGTTTCTTGATAAAATAGCCGTCAAACATGTAGTGTCAGAGTTTTGTGTGTTTGTGTGTGAATGCAGATATAGGTGCAGATGTCCTAGATCTGGCAGAGACCATGGTTTCATCGGATGGCTTAAAATATGAACCAGTGAGTATGGCCGCCTGCGCTGTGCTGCAGCAAGTTATGCACCCTCTAAAATACATGTGGAGCTAAGAATAAATTTTGAAACTTATGAAATTGTATTTAAAAAAAAGTGTATACCTTGTTCTTACCCTTCTGTCATCAGACAGGGTCATTACATCAAACTGTATTGGTTATGCTAATGTATTTATCCACACCTTTCTTCTTTTTTTTTCTTTTTTGTCTTCGTTTTAGGTACATTTTGAGCTTTCTCCACAACAAAGACTATGGCACATGTAAGATATAAGTTTTTAAATGGCACAAGCATTCATTTCCATAACACATCCCCTGTTACCTTATGTGATATTGGGACTTTTTTTTTTTTTTTAACTTTGGCTTGTTGTTTACCTTCAGCAGGCAGATGGTTTTCTTTTAGTGGCGGAGAGTGTTTATATGCACACTTGAGCAGACCATTACCACTGTTAGCAGCTCCAGAAGACACTGAACAGTTCCATCTATCTGCAGGCTTTCTTGTTAATTTGTTTAGTTGGCACCATTTGGTGTATTATCTGTGGAGCTCATTAGTGGTATATTAGAGCACAAAGTTTACATCCAGAGGCTTTTTCTCCTTCATTTGTGACCGGTGCTTGGTGAAGGGAAATAATGAAGCTGAATCCCGTGCGCTGCTTCTTTTCCTCATTTTCTGCCCAAATACTTAACTTTGTGTTCCTCGCCTGCGTTCTCCTGTGCCTCGCTGTCAGGACTCTGTTGCATATCCAGGAGCGTCTAAGAGAGGAGCACTCCCTCCAGGATGTTCTCTTCAAGACAGTTACACAGGGAGGGCCAACCGCCGCGCCCCTCAGGTGTGCACTCTCCTCTGTTTGACGTTGCTGTTAGTTGCACCACACCCTCTTAAAGACACACATTAGTGATTGCAACATAGGTCAGTAAATTACCCTTGTGCAAATGCAAGAGAGAAGTGTGCCACCTTCACTGTATTTTTTTGGTGTTGGTAGCTTAACACATGAATATAATGCTCAGTAACTAGTTGGGCCATCTCTGTGTGGTTCTAAAATAACTTTCTCCCTTGTGCCACTTGCTTTTCCTCCTAGTGAGGACAGTCCGTCTCCCCCGGGTGCCTGCAGGATACACGGACACCTGTACGTCAACAAGGTGGCAGGAAACTTCCACATCACAGTGGGCAAGTACGTATTCAAGAGGCAAAAACAGCTGCAGTCCAAATGAGAGATTCAGTGTTTGTCAGGAATATAAGAAATAGAAAACTGACGGTTACTGATTTATTAATGTGTTATTTCACACCTTTATCTTAAATGATTGCAAAGTTGGATGTGAAGGAAAATATCAGCCTGACCTTTGACCTTTTCATCCTCACACAGGGCCATCCCACATCCCAGAGGCCACGCGCATCTTGCTGCCCTTGTTAGTCATGATTGTGAGTTTATTCTTACCCGTCTCCATCACCTTTCATTTGTATAGATTTGTATCAGTATGCATAGACACATATACATATATATGTGTAGAATATAAATAGATACATGTATATCATACACATATTTTTCAGTAAGTACATGTGAATACCTTCTGCATACCGTCTTCAGTGATTATTGATTATTTTGACTTGACATTGTATTTCAGCCTTTAACTTCTCTCATCGAATCGACCACCTGTCTTTTGGAGAGGAGATAGCTGGGATTATCAATCCGCTGGACGGGACAGAGAAAGTCACTGATGACTGTACGTTCATGCTGTCAAATTCTAGATGGGTGCTCAGCCTCTTCTCAAACTCAGCGATGATAAATGTTTATTGTTAAAAGAGTTCGTGGGCATTGTTTCCACAAGAATTGAAGCATTTCCGTGCTTTCAGCTTGAGATGTTTTCTGCTTCTTTGTCTTATTTAAGGCAACAGCAAAATTCTCAGTTCCCAGCTTCAGTCAGAAGCCCCGCACATCTCCAGTGTGCACAGATTAGCAGCAGCAAGGCGTTTGATTTGGTGCTGAAAGACAAAAACAGATCGTCCCAATTAAACTGTACACTGGTTTCTTCTTAGTGTTACAGTGTTGATTACTTTTTCAGCTCAGCTGGGTCTTGTTGCTCACACAGTTTCAGAAACTTGTACTCCTTAAGAGTGAGAGTTCACTGAGCGACCCGTCTTTCAGGTTTCCATAGCAGGTATTACAGGGTTTTTACCAGTCATGGAATTTTTAAAAAAGAATTTTTAAATATTTTGGACAAGGAAAGTTAGGAAATTGAACAAATTCCTGGGACAACTCATGCAATTTTCTCAGCTTCAATTTAAAAAATCAGTGACTGCTTGCTATTAGTATCAGTTACTAACTGATTTTTCTCATCTGACTGTTGAATAATTCTCTCTAGATAACCACATGTTTCAGTACTTCATTACCATAGTACCCACCAAGCTGCACACCTACCAGATCTCTGCGGACACACACCAGTACTCTGTCACTGAGCGGGTAGGTTTGTTTTTACATCACAGCTGGGCAATATATTGATATTTTATTGATTTTGTGATTTGAGACTAGATATCGCCTAGGATATATTTAAATTGCTATATAGTGTAAGTGTTGCCTTTTCCTGACGTTAAAGACTGCATCACAGTAAAGGGATGCAATTTTCTGAAGTTATCATTTTATTATAGGTTCTCTGTTATTTGCCTCCACCTGCTTGGTCATTATATCCTAATTATCATTTATCAAAAATCTCTTATGTAAGTAGCACCAGTAGTCATCCCTACAATAGTAATATCACGGTATACAGTCAAAAATATTGTGATATTTGTTTTTTTCCATATCGCCCAGCCCTATTATACATGTTTGAATGTTTGTGTAGTTCAGTGTGTGTACTGGTGTACTGACAGCATGCTCTGTCTCTGTCTTCTGCAGGAGCGGGTAATAAACCACGCTGGAGGCAGCCATGGCGTCTCAGGGATCTTTATGAAGTATGACATCAGCTCCCTAATGGTTAAAGTCACCGAGCAGCACATGCCTCTCTGGCAATTTCTTGTCAGACTCTGCGGCATCGTTGGAGGCATTTTCTCTACCACAGGTCTCGAAACTCTCTCTCACTCTCTGATGCTGACTTGAAAAAAGCCAGCAGTCATGCTGTATGAATTATTTATGTACATATGGGAGCAAGCAAACACTTAAGTTTTCAAACATGACATACAGTTAGACGTGACCCGACGTAAAGAGAGAGGAGCGAACATAATCGTAACTCAAGCACGAGGATTTTCAATCCTTACAGATGTCGTCATGCACATCAGTATCTAAGGTGGGTTTCTGTTCCTTTACAGGCATGCTTCATGGAATTGTAGGCTTCTTGGTTGATGTGCTGTGCTGTCGTTTCCAAATTGGAGTTTACAAACAACAGGAGGTAAGGCCCCAATACTAGAAAACAATGCATGAATGCAATCCTGGCAGACACAGAAATAGATTATTTAAGCGGGGGATATTACACATAAGAGGTTTTTCCAGGTTTTGGCATGGATGTTGCAGTCTTGGCTGTTATCTAAATTATGTTATTTAAATTAAAAGATGGTGGTGGTACTTTTTCTACTGCATGAGGTTCCCTGTGGGAAATCAAATTTTGTCCCATTTGTGACATCACAACTGGGGCTCATTAATAACGAATGAATGCCTCCCAAACTGCCTGTCAGGCCAAGTCCACACTAATCCAGAGAAATCTGAAGACTCAGCCTTATCTGTCCATTTTTCCCTTACATCGACACTAAAACGGCATTTTTGTTGATGAAAAATTTAGCTAAAAAAAAATTGAAAACGCCAGCTGTACATTGTAGTGTAATTAGCAGAAAGGGGGAAAACAGAAGATGGTTGTGTGATTTATGATGTATAATGTATAATCCTGATGTGATCCCCGCTGGAGTCAAAACAGCACGGTGGGCAAAGTAATCAAAGTGTTGATCTGTGCATCTCTGTTACAGAAATTTTAGTGTTGACAGAAAACAAATTGTGACATGAAAATGGCATTTACAGATTTTTCTGGATGAATGTGGACATGGCCTTAGTCTAGGGTGCAAGACGAGCACTGGCGAATAAATTACTTAGAATATTTCACAATTTTCTTTCATTTTAATGTCATATTTGTGTTCATAAAAACACTCACCTTAAAATGAGAATAAGAGAGTAACTTCAAGTTACTTCCTTACTTACTCAACCAAATGTTTGAAAAATATAATGGACAGCTCACTCACTTTTTTTCTCTTTTTTGGGGGATTTGAAAAAAAAAATCTGATAGTTTGAAGGCAGCGAGCAAGACAGAGCAGGGGGGACAGACAGCGTGACCATGTGATGTTCTTCTGCACTCCGTCGAAACAAGTCTGAGATTTTTGCTTTAAACACTGCAGCTCACAGATTATTATCTTCTGCCTTTCACAGGAGGCTCCTCAGAACAACCAGGCAGATAACGAACATCTGATTCCCACAGAAAATCACGCTCACTGACCAGAGTCCCCACAGCTCAGCTCGGTTTTATTCTTGTCCGCCGGCAGCCGACTGGCAGCTCGCTCCCTCCGTCCTGCCCCCACTTGGCAGCAACGGAATAGCAACACAAACTCTGGGAAAGAAAAGAAGATGTTTACAGGTCGCTTTGTTATGAAATCAGTCCCATCTTCATTCAAAATTCTGTAAATATTTTTGACTTTTTTTTTTTTAATGGGATGTGGGTGAAAACCTCTCAGGCGTGACTGTTCATCCATCTGGGAAGCATTGTGCTCAAGACCTTCACTGTGTTTCTGTGTCAGTATCCCTGGCAAACTGCACCAGGAGTAATCAGCAGCCTTTCTCAGGACGGCACTTGTAACACAATTTCATTTACACCGTCGTCAGTCTGATCTTGTTAAATATGATGGCACCTGGTGTTACAGAAAAACTGTGTGAAAACGCGTACACAGATGTCAGATTCTTTGCCTAATGTGCCTGTGTGTGAGTAATGACTGTTGCAAATATGAGGCTGATTGGCTGAATAAAATACACCTTCAACTTAATTTGCATTCATTTCCCGTATTTGGCATAGTGTAAGTCTTTTTTTTTTTTTTTTTTTTTTTTTTTGAAAAAGCATAGAAAAGAATATTTTACACCATGTCAAGAGTTTATTTGACAGTATTTCAGAATATCTTTCAGTAAACAAGTTTTTTGTTTTTTAGCAAAATGTAATATATCAGTACTGTCGCATTTCATAAAAATAGTTGTTCACGTCTTTGAAACTACAGTATCAATGATACAGTAAACCATATTTGTAGGAATACAGCTGTACAGGGTGGATAATACACAATTAACACTACACAGTTATACTTGATCTCAATGGGGATTCATGAACGTGCCATCCTTCACAGATTCCAATATAGCAATTTTTTTTTTTTTGTATACAAAATCACTCACAGCAGGCAGGGGGACGGCCTCAATGGAGACAGAGGGCTGGATGACATATTCTTTATCCTTTTTCTGAACTTCGACATTTGTACATAGAGTAAACACGTTTCTACAGCCTAATGGCACGTTCGCACGCTCCTCGTTGACAAGTTCACCAGTAAATTCATCACATGAACTACGGTTGTATGCAATGTTGTGTTCAGGTCGGCTCAGAAAAATCAGGACCAATGATACCGATGGTGACAAAACGTTTGTAGTCTGTACGTTTTGGGAGTCACTGCAGGTTGAGATCAGGCCTCCTGATGATGTTTTATGCGCAGTTGGATTTGTGACTTGGTTTCCATCAGGTGCACCTGTTTGCGAGTACAGCTTGGAGGTGCCATCATGCTGCGTTCAGTCAATACATTGTCACAAATCATTGTGATTATTTTCTCAAACCTCACATCTTGTCCTCTGGTACTGAAAAGCTCTGGGAGCAAGACTGTTGATTTATCTTTGATGAGAGCAAACATCGTGTAGAGAAATGGAGGATATCAAAATGGAGAAATGCAGGATAGTGACTTAATGTTGGGTGTTTGTTTAATAGCAGCATGCCTTTATCTATGCCAGTGACAAACTTTGTGATTCCCACAGATGTGTCGTTACATTTCAGTCCCATAGATATACTCTAAAATGTTGGGTTCAGATTCAACAAGCATTGGCACTGCGTGCAACAATGCAGAATTAGTATATTTTCTCTCTGGAATGGATAAATAAAACTGAAATGAGACTCATTTGACACAACAGAAACCATAGCCCACTTTGCTGATATCACTGTCTTGATGAACTTTTGCAGGTCTGCTTCCCCAGACGACTCTCTAGGAAGAGAATGTAATGCTACAAGCTACATTTTATCCCCTTTATAACACAAGGGGGAAAGGGCTAACACTTAATACAGGCTATACAGTTGAGAGTGCATCATAATTGTATATATAGTTTGGGGATTAATCCAAAAAGAAGGAGGCTCCACAACCAAATTGATTGCTGTGCGTGGCCACTAATATTGGTTTTGCATTCAATTTCCAAAACAAACTAAAGGAAAAAAAAAGAGTCAATCACAATGGTAACAGCTCTGCATTAGTTTCAGTAAGGCACTCCGCCCCACCTCATTTTCCATCGGCCTCCTCTTCTCCACACCGATGCCCCTCTCCCACAGTGATGTGGTACACTTAACACAGTAAAAGGCATAGAAATGGGAAATATAGACTGGACAAAAATTTTTCTGCTGAGCATCAAATGAATACAACACAGCCCATAATTCTGCACAATGACTGCATGATTGATTTGTGGTCAAGTTTATGTACATAAGTCACAGAACAGGAGTATGAGTTCTTATTAAGCCAACTGTTTTCAGTCACTCAAAAGTTCGATAATTTGATGAAAAAGGATTTTTTTTGTGTCACATGAGTACCAAATGGTCAGCTCCACAGAGGATATCCTCTCTATATTCTACTGCTAAAAGACATGTGAGCCCCTGTATGATGGTTTACGTCCATGCATGAGACCACTGCCTCCCTCAGCGGTCTGGGTTTGGTGACTTCCACAGTCTTTGATATGTAGTTATAGACGAGGCCATGGAAATATGGATCTTAAAATACTGTCCTGATGTTTCTTTTTTTTTCTCTTTACAATGTATCTAACTACAACACTGCCTCAAAAAGACACCAACAACGGGTATGTTTTTGAGATTACCAAATGTACATATTTTTCCACATCTTTACATTTACAGTATATGATATATTGATAGGCATGTGAGATCTAACATATGTCTTGTTAACCAAGCTGTCTCCTGGGTTAGTGCCATGTCCTCTTGGAGCTCATGTTTCAGGAAGAGTTTTCAGTGTCAGTGCCTCTATCTGACACAGATTTTCAGTCTTGTTCTCTCCACTGCGCAGAAAGAAAATAGAGCAGAAGTAAATCTCTTCAATGTACATCTCTCTCCTGCGAGAAGCCTTGTCCCATCTGAGGCTACGTTGCACTAACCATTCAATCTGAGCCAGATATGGTTGAGTAGTTAAAGGTACATGTCGAAAGCACAACTCTGCTCAGAATCATACATTGTTACTCCATCTGTGATCAGAACAGTAAGTGTCACGTCTGAGGGTCTGAAATAACTAGGTACTGAGTAGTCTCCATCATGTTTTATACTGTATATTACAATAGCCGTGAGAGTCCCTCTGTTTTTTTTAAGGTGGCGGGTGTAATAATCATCTTGCAAGAACAAAAGAAACAAAATATGATTTCAGAAGAAGATGGAGAAAGAAACAGGGCAGAAAAGACACAAAGAGAGAGAGAGAGAGTGAGGGAGATATATTTCTCAAAAATCTGATGGTGAATTGAATGGGGAGCCTTTATTGAGCCAGACAGTCTGATCTGGTCCAAACCAGCTAGATCCAGTCTATCTGCTTACTGTGGAGGTCCAGGACCTCAGGGTACCAGGCAGTTTATCGGACCCAGGGACGTTCCAGGGCCCAGGGGAGGCAGCTGCACTCCTTGTGGTAGGATCTTCCATGGTTTTCGTGGGGCAGCAGAGCCCGCTGTGGCCGCCAGCCCTCTCCTCTTCTCTGGGGAGCAGAGCTCTGGACACCAGCCTCTCCTGGAGGTTGACACGTCCGTCTCCACGATCCCCACTGCTTAGAGAACCTCCATTCAAATTCACACTGATATAAGGGTCCCAGGGCCAGACAGTGCTCATTGCCTGTGTGTGCAGGCCCTTCCTCTCACAACAGGGGGAGCAAGTTTCCCTCTGCCTCTCTCTTCTTTCAGCCGACCTCCCCAGGACAGCTTTGGGAGGCAAAGCCCGAGGCTGTCTCTCCCCTGGTCCGCCGTCCACCTCTCCAGGCACCTGAGGGGTTCCCTGCCCCCTGACAATGTAGTTCTGCTGGGTGGACCTGCCACCTGTAGCCCCCCTGATGGAGCTATGGTCTGTCTGCTGTGGAGCCTGGTCTGCCATGCACACTGTGGCCTCTAGAGGGAGTTGATGAGGGGAGTCTAGGGCTGAGGCTGGATGGGATGAAAGCAATGGAGTCGGCTGGGGGTCAAGGGTCACTTCCTGCAGGGTAGAGTGGGTTGTAGGAAGGGAATCCCAGGGGGCGGCACCGTCTATTGGGGGATAAAGGAAGCACAGTCAGACTGAGGTGAAAGCAAAACGAAAAGCACTAGCATGCACATGCACATATGGAGCAAGGGAGAGAGAAAGAGGAGACTGAGAGAGAAAGATGTACGAAATATGTACAACCTCATATCCTAGCATATTATCATGCAAACTTGCATGCAAATGTGTGTGAGTGGCACACACCTTGTCATGTAGGCTGCTATCTATATACACTAAACCTACAATCAAGTCATCTGTTCCTTACTCGTTTACATAAAGCAGGCACGGTTACATTTTCATCTCAGTGAGTAGGAGTCATTGAGTGCAAGAAAACAATAAACATATTCAGAGGAGACTGTTTTGTAGCTGTGTAACAGACAGATTGACTTTATACAGTCTACTTCACAGCCCACTCCAGGATGGTAAAATCATCTAGAGGGTCACTTCAAACCATATTGCTCTTTCTAATACATAAATATCCACATACACACAGACATGGCTGGCTTTTAATCATGCATAAAACCATGCAATCATGCTCACACAAACACGTGCACAGAATTACAGAGCTCACAGAAGTATCAGTATGAAGAGAGAGACATGCAGTTTTTCACAAACCGTGTCTTTAGAGTGGCCCATTAAGAAGAAATAGGGGGAGCTTAGTGTGTCACCTTTCATGCACATGGAGAGGTTGGAAGGTACCATTCCTAAGGGAAGGCAAGTAAAAGCCTATACCAATCATTAGACTTAAAGCAGTGGGGTTACAACAAATATAGGCTGAGGTGACCACTACCAACTTGTGTTATTGTTTGTTCAAAATGTTTTTTTCATCAAGACAAGTTTTAATTCAGCAGACAACAGACAACCATGAGTGAGGGAGCGTAATGCAGAAAAAAACCATTAATAATTAAGTTAGGATTGGTTATGTTTGTTAATGTTTTCATGAGTAAATCACAAGGTATCTGCATTAATAAGCAATTGTGGTTAAGAATACATGAAGTTTAATTTCTAGTATGCAAAGTGAGAGAGGGAAAGAGAGTGTGAGAGCAAGAGAGACAGAGGAAGGGACTGGACATAGTGGCATATAGAGAGAGACTTCAGTCTGTGTCAGGAAAACCCACCATATTCTGGCACCTGTCCCGTGCCTCTCTTTAGCAGCAGCCTGACCCGTCTGCCTCCTGCCTTGATAAGTTCAATGGCACGGGCATGAGTCATGTCCCGGGTGCTGTCCCCGTTAATCTCTATGATCTGATCTCCTACCTGGGAGAGACACAGAGAGGACAAGGCAGATTTTTTTTTTAGCCTTTATTTATCCCAGGGAAAGCTGGCTGAGCACACTTGCTATTTCCCAGCAACAGCCCGCTTCACATTCATACAGTTTCACACATTCACACCAGGGAGGTGACCAGTAAAAACACAGTCTACCACTGCTGGCCTCTGAGCAGCTCCACTGGAGCAGCTGGGGATTAAGTGCCTTGCTCAAGTGCAACTTAAAGATAGTTTCTGAGGGAGGGGAGAGGGCTACGCTTTCTCTTTCACCAGCCACATTTTCCCAGCTGGTCGGATTCAATCTACCGCCGCTCCACTGAAAAAGATAGAAGGGCAGCCGGTCAAAAGCAGAACTCAATTATAAAAGAGTAACGAGAGAAAAGGAAATACATAAAAAATCAGATGGTAAAGAACAGTGGAGAACGGTAGTGATTTTGCTCTATTTTGTCTATTGGGTTTTGAGAAGGGAAAGTCACTGCTTTGCCTGCTTTGTTAAATTCAGTCATAGTCTAGAGTTTTTATCAAAATATCCGTTATGTTTAATCATGTCAAACATGTTGGATTCTATTTGTTTGTGATGCTATTTCGGCATTTGCTCAGTGATTAAAATGACATGATTTGAGTTCCCCAAAACAATATCAAAATAGTAGGCAAAAATACATCAACTGCAGCAGTTCTTAAACTGGAGATTAGAGAAGGAGCACCACAGCATTAGGGAATATTGTTTTTACATTTTGACATTTCCTAATTTATTTGTTTATCCGGGAGTTCTCTGATATTTTTGGGACTGATATCGAGATGGACAAACAGGACTTAATGTGCTGTGCGTCAATGCATGTTTGTGATTGGATAATAATAAATCACTAATAAACCATATTTCCAGTGATAAGCATGCAGTGTCATTTGCGAGTGTACGAGTAAATACATACCTGTGACTATGTTCTTCTTTTTTTTCACAAAAGTGACAATTTTTTTGTAACAATAGGTGTTCCATTTATTTCCTGCTGTACTTTTTGTTTTATCACAGTTTCATCGTCTAATCTTTGCCATCTTACCCTCATTCTGCCGTTACGAATGGCCGGACCATCCTCAGCAAGGCGCAACACAAATAGGTCCATTTTATACTCTCTGCCCCCACGGATACTGAATCCAAAACCCTTCACGCTTTTCTCCAGCTCCACTGTGAAGTAGTCAAAGTCCTGCAGACAAAATATAGGGCCATTACATTGCAAACAAAGACACAAAAAACATAACTGCAGTGTGGTGGTGTAAATGCAGATTTTCAACCCAAGCAGACAGCAAGTGGTTTCGTCATACCTGTGGTCTGAAGTCTGCAGGGAGGCCCAGAGGGAACTGTGCGGCTGCAGGGTGCTGTCTGAAGTCCAGCAGACCAGGTGGGTGTCGGTAGTCCAGCGTTGGGGGCTGCCGGTAATCGGCCACTGGTGGGTGACGGTAGTCTACTGGAGGCTGCCGGTAATCAGTGAACGGAGGATGACGGATGTCAGGTTTAACATCCTGTCTGGCTTTCACCTCTGACCTGAAGACCACAGAGAGGAACAAGGTCTGAGGAGAGGTGTGTCCCATCGTGGACAGAGCTTTATATTCATCATTTGCAGAGGCATAGAGAAAGGAGGTCTACTTCTGCAGACGACTTCACATGCCCACTAGAGCTGTCATGAGAATTGATACTTGTTGTAGTTGACAAGTCAGTACTTATGAGTGTTATGTACTTGTGTTATGTAGTATCATCGCAGTTTGATCCCTCACTGGGCCGCCTTTGTAGAGTAGATTGGGAGTATATAAGGACTTAGAGTTTATGGATAAAATTATATCTTGAGTTTGGTTTGCCATGTGAGGGATGAGAGTATCAGGATTTGTGTGTGCTCAGCTGTGAAAGCTCACCACAAAAGGAAGGAAATATTACTTTCCTTTCTGAAGCTTTTATCAAGCTCCTACTTGTACAAAGTGCATAAATCCACAGCCTTGGGAGTGCTGCTCTCAATGTCTTGATCTGCGACACGCAGGCACGTGCGCACACACACATGCATGCACACACATACACACAGCTGACTTTTTCTTGGCACTGACATGGAGCAGAGCCCGAACGCTGGGCCTCATGCATTATAGAGGGGATACCTTAAGGTAAATTATTCACCGACACTGTCAGAGCTAAGTGGTGTTACGCAACAAAGGAGAAATTGGCCTGGGACTGGGAGTCTGACTGATACAAAAGTTGTCTGCAGTCACAGGTTGTCTCTTGAATTTAGTGGCATGTAAGATGACGGTACAGTCTATACACACAGTTTTGTGTGTGTAGGCTTTTCTATGTCCCCCTCCTTCCTCCAGTCACTACATGTACGCATTGAAACACACAATTCTTGAGGAGGAATAGTCACATACCCTCCTGCTGACATCAAACAAGAACATGGCTCTTAGCTACAGCAATCTGTAACGCTGTTGTACCTGCCGTCATGGAGGTAGAGCTGTGGTGGTGGGGGGCCAGGAGGCTGGGTGACGGGGCTCTGCTGGGTTCCAGCTGGAACAGGCTGGGAGGCTGCTGGTGTGGGCTGGGCAGCTGCTGTTTGGCTTGTCAGGGCTGGTGTCTGGCTGGGCTGGGCAGCTGCTTGTCCTGTCTGAGTGGTCGTCTGGCCCGGCTGAGCACCAGTTTGGCTGGGCTGCGTGCCTCCTTGGCTAGACTGGGCTACAGGGCTGGGCTGTGCCTGGGGGCTGTGTTTCTGGGTCATGGGGCTCTGCTTCTCTGAGCTGGGCCCTGAATGTGGATCTGCAATGGAAAGAATGGTGAAATGGTAATAGTAAGATGAGAGGTTTCACCTGACAGCACAAACAGAACATCTCCGGTTATGGAGGGAAGAATTCGGAGCAGATTCTTGTCACACATACACACACTTACCCTCCTCTGGTATGATGTGCAGTGTGACTGTGAGCCCAGCATCTTTGATGAGTTTGACAATGTCTGCGTGGGGCATGCTGATGATGGACTGTCCATTCACAGCCAGGATCCGATCACCCACCTTCAACTTCCCACAGCGGTCCGCTGGGCTGCCCTCGATTATGCGGCCGATTTTATGGGGAACAGCTGGAAACAGACAACAGACAAAGGTAGGTGTCAGCGCCAATATTGAATAAAGGTGTCAAATCTACTGATGAGTGTTTCTTTCTCAAATTACATTCATGAATTTGCAGTGATGAGATTATAACTGTAAACCCACTTGAAAACATACAGTTCCTTGCGGATATTGTTAAGGCTTACATCTGCAATATCATCCAATCCCTGCAATTTTACTGCACATAATGGGTCACCCCCTTCAACAATCTTAACAAATGTTCCAAACCCATTATCAGTCCAAACAAAGCAAATGCTGAGAAGCTGACTCTTGTGGCATTTGAGTTAGAGCTCTTATCAACACTTGGCCCATAATTAAGAACAAAAAAACACTGAAAGTTTCTGTTCCAAAATTAAGCATTTCTGGATGCACTCAGCAAAGAAAATCCCTGAGGGACTGTTAAGCATAAGCCATTACATCCTGAACTAATGTTTGATATTATAATAACTATACTAGACCCACTTTTTGGGTATGCATATTCCTAGGTGTTTGTAGAAATCTACAAGGGGTGCCAAGAATTTGGGAATTAAATTGTGAGAAATAAATCAGAATAGTTCTCTGTTATCCCTATGACTACACCAGAAATATGTACACTGTTAACTGTTAGTCTTCAAATACACGACTCAAAGATAATCAGCTCACAATGGTAGACTCAAGACTTTTTAATACTTTTTCAAACCCCGAACTGAAATTAAGAACTGATTTTAACATCAAAATAAAGAAACAAAGATGGCAAAACCATTTTTATTTGACCACAGCTAATTGAAGTTCTGAAATGACAAATGGGCAGTGTAAGAAAAAGTGAACAAGGTACTTGTTTGTGTGCTTGTGTTTTGTTATTTGTTACAAGATATGAAGTCCCACTGTGGTCTTTAAAAAGTGGATATGATACATATTGCTCTATGAACCCTGTTTTCCAATAATATGAGAGTGGATATGCAGTGCAAAGAAACCTGGCTTTGCATGGTGAGAAAATAAAACCTGTAATAACTATATTTAAGACATTTTATCTTAAAAGCACTCCATAGCACAATTGATAGGAAAAAGCAGAGTAGTGTCCCATTCCCATAAAAACGTCTGAACCATCGCTCTGCAGCATTCATCACCTTTAGTTTCTCAGTCATTAGGATTTACACACAACCATTTGTACTCAGGAACAACCTTTAGGACTCCTGACAAAGGCAATTTATACCGCGACTCACTGATGACAGTGGCGTTCTCCGGTCTGTTGAGGGAGCTGATGATGACAAAGCCGAAGCCTTCATTCTCCTTGCGGTGAATGACCACATCACTGGTTTGCAGGGCCGATCCCTCCGGAGGGGAGGTGGCAGTGGGGACAGTGGCGGCTGGAGGGACGGGGCCTGCAGCGGAGGCCACATCGCTACGTGGAGAACTGTGTTGTGTGGAAACTGAGCCAGGGCTGCGGCCGTTCACCGGACATGGCTCACCTGGAGCGAGAGAACAAGACAGGAGGTAGGGGATGAATCAAAGCAATAGCCCCGCAAGTGAACAACGGGCCCATATTAGTCACTGTGGCAGGACCCAGATTCCATTTATTTGAAAGTTTATTTTAGTGTGAAGTCATCTTAGGAGGTAGCCATAGCTGAAATCCCACTTTTGCAACATGCAACAGTGCAGTGCAATGGTACTCCAAACCCCCAAAAGTAAGCAAAATTCAAATTGTGTGCATTTTTCAAGTATCAGCAAGTCATTGGCATCTCAGCGAGGCATGACATTTCGGTTCAAGTGTATATGAGTCAACAACAGCTCTAGTGATTGCTGCAGTGTAAACACTGGACACATGCAGGGTAGATATGTAGTACGATCTTCTATGACAGCAGCCACAGAAAAGACGTTGAGTATGTTCACAGATTGCTGTAGCATTCAGGTCCAAATCCTCTTATTTTTTAACAGCTTGATGCTGGTGAAATGTACAACTTATGCTCTCCAATCTTAGTAAAGTGTAATTAAAATAAAATAATAAAGAAGACCTCCTCACCAGGTGTTTGCACTCTCCTCCTCACAGTCAAACTGACTTGACCATTGCGAGCAGCCGCATGCATCAGGTCTATCACGTATCTGTGCGGTTTCCCGGCAACCACCATCTTATCCACAGAAATGAGCTCATCCCCAGGTCGAAGCCTCCCATCACGCTCAGCAGGGGTGTTCTCTATTATAGCGCCGATAACAATCTGTTCAAAGACAATCAATATTAGCAGCATAGCTCAAGGTGAAGAGGGTGAAATACAGACATAGTGGAACCACATAATCATTGCTTCCTTGCTCTTGTTTAGGCTGCAAGCTAGTTTTCGGGTCATGGAAACATTTATTCTAACTCTTCCCACGTTTGACCTTCCTAATAATCTGCTGCCATATTCTGCATTCCTCTTCAAACTGCGACACGTTAGCAAGGCATCATATCAGTATGGGAGGTACTGCGCTGTAAGTGGGTCAGGACAGTGTGAGAATACCAAGGTGGGTTTGCACGGGAAGCCTCCTGTGCGAGGCGTGCCTGTTTTTTAGGCGAGTGTGGGTCAGGTGTGTTAATCGTAACTGGATCGGAAATGTGAGATGAGGTTAGGTGGGTGTAAGATGAGGTTCGTGTGTATGAGGTTAGGTATGTGTGTGGTCCAGCCCGTCCCATACGAGCCTTGTCACGGGCGTCCGGACTCACAGCCTGCACGGCCTCGTCTCCCCCCAGGATGCGGAAGCCAAACCCAGTCTTCTCCCTCAGCAGGTGCACCTCTATCTCCTGGTACTCCGGACCTGACACCCCGACAACACAGAGAGTGATGGGATTACAAAGATTAGCTGTTTCTTTGATCACAGTATTTTGCATTCTTCATCGTGACCTAATCAAGGTTTCTACACTCACTTACCAACTAAATTAGAAAACTTTTCCGACTTTTCCATGAGCACTAAATTTTCATGACTGTATTTCTGTGGTGTCATGACCAACGTGTACAACCAGCGGGGGGAATCACCAGACAAATAAAAAACACTGCATCACAAACACTTGTGACTCTAACTGCCTGGTTTCCCACTATAATATGAGAGACGATTTTAAGGAGGTAAAACTATCTTTCACCCCCGTGGTCTAGAGGGGAGTGAAAATTTCACTGACTTTTCCAAAACTTTAGGGAAATTTAATCATTTACAAACATTTACAGACCTGGAAAACACATCCTCAAATTCCATTTCTCTTTTCCAGAAATTTCATGACCCCAGAAACCCTGCCTAAAGCTCTGTTTCCCTCGATCAACCCGCAAACTGAGGAGGGAGGAGGAAGAGGAGGAGGAGGAGGTTCTGGACTTACGTCGGCTCTCGTAGATGGCCCTAGACTTCTCGTAAAGGTCGTAGGGGTCGGGCTTGTTGAGGTCAAAGCCCTCGGTGGAGTCGGGGACGGAGGTGCGGTGCTGCGGCTGGTTGGGGAAGGGCGTGCCAGGCGGCAGGACGGCGGCAGACAGGCTGGTCTGGGGGCTGCCGTGGGGGTCCCACTGATCAGGCAACTGCAAGGCAGCAACAGCAACATTTAAAGCAGAATACAGGTGTCATACTGTTTACAGCTAGTTTATATTTCCCCAGTCATTTTGCACCACATGCTATATGTAATTAGATTCTTTAACAAGCGCTCGTTTTTTTTTTGTCATTTGTAAAATACAAATTGTACGGTGTCAAATGTAACTTGAAATTAACTGTTTGTCGTGCCTATCAAGGACGCCATAAATAAAAAGACATGGATGTGGCAGTAAAATTGGTGAGGTGACATGTTTTTGAGGAATTATTTCCTGGTGGGGACTTTCATTTCTTCCTGTGGGTGTCAGGTGATTGACAGTAAACGGAGCAGAACATAATGCTCCAATTGATATGAAAACACACAGCGCAGAGAAATAATGACAAAACAGAGAAAGTTTTACAAAGCCAAATCAAATTCATGTTTACTTTAATAGATTATTGAGCCTGGGCAATTTTCAAGTCTGTGGAAGTTGTTTTTCATACTGCACATCAATTAATGGTAGCAAATAGCTTCTAAAGGTAGGAAAAACAAGCCCAAATAGCCACTGCAAACACATTCTGTAAAGATGGGCAACCTAGATGATTTGTATATGCTTGAAAAATATATAAACCGTACTATCCTTGATGTTTGGGAGTTCAGACATTTAGTTCACATTCAGTTATATGTTTTGATTTGTTGACTGAATTTATGTAACAAAGAAAAATGGTTGGCCAAGTTGCTGGAGGCAGATATTAAGTTAAAATGAATATTTACAGTTTACAGTTGAGTGAGAGGAGATTCATCATGTCTGAATATTCTGTCTAAACTCATGAGTGGATGTCAATAATATGACAGGCAGCGGAAGCGTAAAGCTGAAGCGCCGTGCCCCTGCTGTGGAGGAGTGATGTCTGATGTGATCTAACTAATAAGCAGGTCAGGACGGGCCGGCTCATTTCACAATAAAGCGAAAGCCGAATACCTCTAAGGAAACACAACCTGGTGGCAAACACTGATATTACATGCAACTGTCTACGTCCTCTGCTTCAGCAAACAAACACAGCAAGTACTTTTCTCACACACACACACGCACACACACACTCTCTCTCTCTCCCGCTTGCTCTGTCTCTCTTTATTTCACACACACACATAGACATGATCATGCTCAAGTATAACACTGTACCTGTTTGGAGGTCTTCCATGGAGAGATGTGGCCTGAGGGAAAACAAATGGGGACAAAACGCAGTTAGTTCGCAGAACAAACTTGGACAAGCTGCTCGAGTGTTTGAGAAACAGCTAAATAAAGACAAGCTGATGAATATCTCATGAAATTTCACCGAATTGCCCTGTAATAATAGATGATAACAGAACCAGGTGGAAAACAAGGTGTAAAAAAACAAAACAAAACAAAAAAGGAATATAATACTTGGGGCAAGAGGGTTAAAATCTCCTTCTCTGAACGTGGGAAACCATCAGCTGATTTCATATTCCTCTGTTTTGGCTTTGTTTGTGTAACTCTTCCTAAACGAGTTTGGTTGTTGCGTTTGTTTTCAGCATAATTACATCATTAGCTGCAGGCGGAAGCAGCCCCCCCACCCCCAACTTTCCTCTGTAACTCACATTTTATCTGAGCTGGGTGCAGCATGTCGCAGCATGTAGGAAGCAGGGAGTAGCCTCTCCTCTACATCACAACAACAATCGCACTAACACAGGCCCCCTGTGACTGCCGAATCAAAGACATACACAAATACACGCATGATGCCGAGACCCAAATACATACATTTAGACAGGGGGGGCTAACATGCAACCGCTGCCTTGTGTAAACTCCCAATCCATATTTTTACACACGCATACACACACACACACGTTCTAGTCAATAGCAACAAAACCCCCTCTGAATCCTTTAAGAGACATACACATTTTTGTGAAGCATCCCTCAGAGAATCCTGGTACATTTGCTATTTATTCAGCTTATGTGATTTTCCTGAGAAATTTCAGAGAAGCCTGAATGAAATGTATTTTTTTTTTTTTTTTTTAAATGTAATTATTCTCCCACTACATCTGCCTGTTCTTAGATGTGCCAGATGAAGGCCAGCGCTCCTTAGCAACAGAGCAGAACACCAAAAGTTCCTATCACAATGGGAGAGAGAGTGGCGAAGAAGAAGAAAACAGAGTCAATTATGTTCTGCTATTCCTTACATTTTATGTTTTCTCACATACAATCAGTAAAAACATATAAGTGGGGTTTTCTTTAACTGACTTACTTACACACGTCCCACCACTGTTCCTCCTCCACTCATCCAATTATAACATCTTTTCCATTTTGAAAGGGAATATTTTTGTGTAGAGCTTGAATCTACCTGTGTGTGTGTGTGTGTGTGTGTGTGTGTGTGTGTGAGAGAGAGAGAGAGAGAGTGGGAGGAGGAAGACATGGACAGGCAGAGAAAGACAGAGAAAGATGTTTCAACACAGGTAATTGTCATTTCTCTATTGACACTAAACTCTGTGCCAGTTGCCTCATGGTGAGCGCATCACCACCATCCACGGCGGCGAGAATCCTATGAGCATGAATGGGGAGCTGTCCGTGGTGCTGAAGTGATTCACCACACCAGCAGCAGTGCAAGAGGAGCTCTGTGGGAGGCTCGGACTAATAACCGTATTCTGCGGGGAATACGGCCCTTACGGGAAGGCTTTAAGGAATTCTAATAACTCATTCTCACGAAAACTTTCCTTAATGGCCCACTGAAGAAAATGAGTATGAGCTACAAGGCAATTGTCCACTCGTCTCGAAGAGGAGCATCATCCTTACAGACACATTTAAGCTTAATTTAAATGCTAATACAATTCCCGAGCATATGTGCCAGATGTGTGGAGCACTCCTACGCATGCTGATGAATTACAAATGAATGACTTCCAGCGAGGCTCCACACTGCTTCTCTCACGAGTCAGTGGTCAGGAAGTCTGGCAGGCCAAGCTCACAGACTAGCCTGCTGAGTCCTGGATGGCCTTCAGATTGGCCTGATTGGCTCCTGGAGCCGGACACCCTTTCTCCACGACCACGATCTGCATCCTCATTGGTGCCACAAAGTGTCTGTAGTCAGTGGTTGGCTTGGCTTCAAATGGGATGTCAGGGGACGGAGCTGTGAACACGACCAGAGCTCAGTGGAGCTCTGGCAGAGTGCCCACGCTAGAGCCGAGCAGTCAGACAGAGACACACACACACACACACACACAATCACACACACACACACACACACACAGTGGAAGTCTAACACCTCGTCTGTTACACAAAGCACTAATGCTCTCGGAATAACAGACACTTAGCACACGTCTGAAATCATGTAAGCAACCAAAATCCCATTGATGTTTTGCACAGTAATCCTAACTCCATGAACACAAACTCACATAAACATTCCTGACACCATACACACATCTGAGTCATGTTAAAGAACCTTGTCTTGTCTTTCACTCTGTAGTGCATGTGTGTGTAACAGAGGGAGAGAGAGAGTGAGAGCCCCACACACACACACATACACACGGACAGAGGTTACTTGGTGTGTCAAGCTGATATTCCCTCTGGTGTCGTTGTCTTGAGTTGTTTGATAGGCAAAGGATAGCCAGGAGGGGCAGAAGGAGGAGGAAATTGTAGCTTTGGGGGAGGGGAACTCATTTGTCACATCAGTATTTAGTAGGCTGTCCACTGGAAGCTTCGTGTGTGTGTGTGTGTGTGTGTGTGTGTGTGTGATTGTGCGTGCAGGTGCATGACCATACACAAACATGTGACAGGAAATCTCATTTGTGTAATAAATTTCTGTATCCTGTTTTTTTTTACATGGCGTTTCAGACTGTGGTGTGTGTGTGACGGTCAGAAAAATTTGTGTATGTGGTTTTATAAAGGTCAGCCACCAGGTGGCGTCTGTTGGCTCTACACGGTCATGAGGCACCAGACTACTCAGTGACACAACATATTAAAAGGTCTGTTCACGCACACATCCATGTATGCTCAAGTGCAAGCGTGCACACACACACACACACACACACACACACACACACACACACTGTTGATGTGTTTGTTTATATCACCACAGATGTGAGCTACATGCTTACTTCACGGATTCAGCACAACACATGTATATTGGCTTTAATGTAATCAAGTGATTAATTATATTTCACAGGGAAACATCCAGTGAACAGCTGCTTTAGCTGTACCAGGAAAAATGTGTTTGACACACCTCTAATACTGGTAAATAATGTTGGCCTGACAGTAGGACTGGCATAAAATCAGCACGACGCCCAGCAGCAGCTACAGCTCCTCTGATGAATCAGGATGAGTGCTCATTTCTTTGATTGCTTCTCAGGTTTGTGGCGAGTATTCCTGTCACACTTCAATTAATTAAACTTGCGATGCATATAAAACTGATTACCTACGTCCCTAACTAAATATAAATCATAACAAAAAACCAATACAAGAGATGGTGTAATATGATGTATGCCATAATTTTTTACATTGTTTTGTCATCAATGTCAAGACAATGAAAAGTCTAATTACCTTGTCAGGCCTGGCAATTTATCCGTAGAAAAAGTGCAGACCTAGAAAAATTAATGAACCTGCACGTGTGAATTCATATTGTACTGCTGGACAGTTAATGTATGTAATAAATAATGAATGGCCTGTGTATGTGATGTTTTGCCTTGACAAAAACTTGTATGTGTCCCTGTCGGCATGTTGTAAATCACTCCAGGGTTGTAAGGGAGCCTTGCTGTGTGTGTGTGTGTGTGTGTGTGTGTGTATTTTTGAGATGGCCATGGTTTTAGTGGTATAGGCAGCCCTGGGTGATTATCAAGGCAAATTCTGACCCCGTAACCAGAACACACTTTAGAGAACCGGAGCAAGAGCACATGTCAAACAAATAAAGCCTTCACTGTGCAATTTAATTTCCTCGCAGGTGGCCAATCTTGCAGGAAATAGCTGGAGAGCGAAAATGGCCACACTCCATGTTGTTCTGGCAATATTTCAAGAACTCTATTCTGCACTTCAGACTTCTCCATCATTAAATTCTCTCTCTCATTACTTTTTTCCAGCAATTTTAACACCTATTTTGATATACACCCTCAGAGCAAGGGCATGTAGTCTCCCTGAACTCTTTAAAATCAAGAGCAGGGTATTTGCAGACAAAAAAAATCAGACAAAAACAAAACAAAACAGAAAATTGCAACCAGTGAAGAGCTGCTTTTGCAATGCAGAGATTGGTTGGGGTATTCAAAACACCACAGGCGCTGCGAAACAACACTGGATTAGATTTCTATATTTTTGCGTTTAAATACACCGACAGCCTATAAAATTCAGCAAAGCGCTTTCAAATGTTTGCTTTTGAAAGTCAAGTGGGTGCAGGAAGGACACGCTTTGTCAAGGGTGAGACAAAACAGCAGAGGGATACATCAGAAATAATAGTTTTCCAGGCAGACAGAGTGACTGACACACACACACACACACACACACACTCAGACAGGCTGGTGGCGGTCAAACACAGAGGTAAAGAAAATTATGTCCAATCTGTGTTTAGAATTCAGATCAGCAGATTTCCACACGACACACAGCATAAGCTTTCCGGCTGGATGTCATCTGCTTTCAAGTTTCAAATACATCCATAAACTCTCTATATACATGTTCACGACTTCACAATACAGATTAAAAAGTGGGATTTTATTAGTTTGCAAGATTTTGGTTGTACTTCTGGGGTTTAGGGTCACAGAATCATAAACACTCAAACACATAATCACACTGCACGTCTCGGTAAAGTCTGATCATCTCCACCCTCTGCCCAACTGAAAGCCGATCAGAAAGTACAAGACGCCTGTTTGCCCAAAAACACGTCAGGGAATAAATTCTGAAAAGTCCAAGTTCGTGGATGACATGGTGTTTACATGGACCTTTGTGGTTAAAAACTATCCGTGTGGCCTACAGTCTTAAAGTTCATCTATGCTCCCAGTGCGTATGAAAATGCACACATCCTGCCCACATACTTACATCCATCCATCCTCTCTATTGGCATGGATGTTGAGCGACACAGCCACTAGAGGGCAGTTCAGAGTCAAAAGCTTCAACCAACATGGCGACAGTGGAGGAGGTTGCCATGATGGGCCGGCTCAAAAGAGGCAAAAGTGGAGGCGGCACTGTAATTGGCAGTGGTCCTTGAGGTCATTAAATACATCATGACTGGAGGACAGAGAACAATTTTCTCTAATATCAGCAATTTTTAAAATATAGACCGGTCTCGCTTCAACTATTGGCTACACCGCCCCCATGATTTCCGCTGGTATTGCTCTATTTCGCCTGTATTTGTAGGCTTTCGAAAAAATGTGCACAAATATGGACAAAATGAACGCAGAGTATGGACAGAAAGCTTCATCAGTTTCTGTATCCATATTTATTGTCGATGAGCCTTTAAATTAGAATGAAGGTGTTTTATGGGTGAAAAATGTTTTAGGGTTAAGTGTCACTTTAAGCTTGCGTGCCAGCTAGACACCACAGTCCTTTGGCTGATACTTTTTATCCCGAGCACATAACAGTGCAATGACTGCATACATTTTTAGCTTGGGTGACCCCAATGGGAATTAAACTCCAACCCCGAGCAGTGTTAGGGCCACGAGCTACACAAGACCTCTAATAGCGAGAATAACTCCCCCTCAGACCTCAAACCCTCTGCTGCCTCTTATTTTACTGGCTCTCAGTTTGTCATATCCTGAAACATTTGCAAATCCCACTAATGTTGTTCCACTCCGTTTCAATGGATAACAACTATGACAAATTCTGTTGGTGATAAAGCTGTGTTTGGAACATATGGGGTGACGTCTGCGTGGCTACTGACAACATTTACTATGACATCTGCTTGCACTGTTTCTGCTTGTACTATTTCTGTATATTCTCTGCATACGAGTGTCACACGAGATGTTTTTCTGCACGTACACTACCTCCATGGAGATACTGAGAACCGACGATACTGCACAAGCATGTTGCACACTGTCATTTTTCTGCACATATTAACCCTCCATTTGGGGATTTGATCAGGAGACAACGACTGATGCACAAACCCAGAACATTTCTACATATGTTACATACATTACTTCATCTGTGAGGTAAATTTAAAAACCAGGGGTGCAGCTTATAAAATGCATGACTGCACTTTCTATACATACAGTATGTACCTATTTTCTTCATATCCTGCATATATATTGACATATTTATCCATTTTTTGTGCTTCCATCTACTTCATATTGCTTATGTATCCTATTTTAGGCTATATTTTCATATTGTACATACTCTGCATTCACTATTTTCTATGCCTCACTGACTTCAGTTACGATTTTGCAAACAATAATACTGTGATCCATACTTTTCACATACTATTGATTCATATTCCTGCATAGCTGACTGTTGCATGTGTTTTTATACAGACACATTGACGGATTCTTGATTATGTTTTGTTTTATTATTTTTTTTTGTCAGTTGTCTTAAAGGACAAGTTTGCTATTTTGGACCCTTGGCCCTATTTACAGATTTTCTGGCATCATCCTCAGACGTCGAGGCGATCATTTCACCAGTCACTTCAGTATTGAGTCTGATATCGATCTGCTGCAGGCTCTCACATGGCTGCAACAGCTGTGATCAGGGCGATCGTAAATGGCTTTGAGAAACTAATATATATATATATATATTGTTGCTTTTCCGAAACGGTCTCTCCCTCTGAGGATGATGCAAATAATCTGTAAATAATAGTGAACTTGTCCTTTAATCTGCATCATATTAGGATTTGCTGCTGCAATAATACAATTTATGGGACTATTGAAGATTAATCTTAAGATCTTAAGCTCATGAGGCATTATATTTTTGGCCCATATGATGAGCCTTGATAATTGTCTTCTGAGGGAAATAACTATTTCACCAAATTGCATAATAATAACCTAATTTGACACTGGGCAAAAGTATTCTCTTCTCTTTGAAACTCAAGTTGAGCTTCACGTAAAAACCAGACAGTTCGATATAGTCTGTAATTTGTTTGCTGATTATCTATTGTTCAAAAATGGAAATGGTTTCAAAATTATGGCAATCAAAATGTCTCTTGCTCGCTCAGATCTCACTGTCAGTCCTTGTGTCTTCTCTTGCGAGCCATCAGTCGCATGTGAAACTGCATGGTGGCACAACATTTGTATGTTTTTTTAGGGAATCGGGTGCTAGTTTATATTTAGTTGGGCATTATTGCTCTTGTACTGGAACTTTTGCATAATTTTGCTTTTATCTTGTCCTGGAGCACTCATTTTTTGCAATGACTGATGACTTAAACAGAACAAACACTATTTCTAAGTATTGAAAAGCTGAAAAATACTCAAACAACCTTCAAATGTACTTTTATCCATTAAAAAAATTTTTTTGGAGCTGTTATTAAAGCAGTGTAGTCAAATTACAGCATGATTTCTCTGACCAAAAACCAGCCCTCCTCAGTGCTCCTCATAGCTCACTCCCTGAGCACTGACAAAAAAAAGAGAGAGAGAAAGAAAGAACTCAGACAGGCGGAAAGATGGGTGGTTATTCACTGAAAGAAATGATACAGCAGGCCGATAAGAGGCTGACATACAGATTCAGAAACAGACGGACTGACAAGCAGGCAGATTGACGGATAGGTAGTCACAAACGTTCACACCGACCTGTTCCTCCTCTCTGTATGAGGAGCGTAGCCTCAGCCCCGATGGGACACTCTTTGAGCAGCTCCACTACGCGCCCGTGTCCCGCTCCAGCCACCGCCTGCTGGTTGACCTCCAGGATCAGGTCTCCCTCTATCACCCCCGACATTCCCTGAGAGCTCGGCTCCAGCACCTGGACAAGCACAGCACAGCCACCGTCTCACACTCTGACCCGCCGGTCATGATGCCGATTTATGGCATCGTGCAAACTTTTTTAACTGTCATGAAAACCAAGCATTCAGTATTAGAGCATCAAAGTAAGCATGGCTTGGATTTATATTCAGCGACTTCACTTTAATAATTTAACTGTTCAGCCCTGATGGAGCCTGGTGGAAAAAATCGTTGTTCACCTTACTGTTTCTTTATGCTGCTGTAAAGACGCATAAAATGCATTTGAAACATGAAACAAGTCTGAGGTCTTGTTCGTGTGTTTTGGAAGATCTTCCAATTGATTCCCAACTGGTGGCTCGTGCTCTAAATGTGACTCATTTGGGGCCACTTCATCAAAAAATAAATAAATAAATACATAAATAAATCTTGAGTGCAAATATCCAGTGCAGTGCTTTTATTTTGATCTCCTGGTTTCCAGCACAGTTGTGTGTGGCCTTACCTGGTGGGTTACTGGTGGCTTTGATATAACATTATTCAATAACTTTGTTAATAAAAACAGCTAAGATAAGTCAGCTAATTAGGATTAACTAAACTAACAACATCTAATTAGCTAATATCAACATCAGCCTGAGATAGGTATGAACTGGCTTCCAAGAATTTTTAATAACTTTAGCAGCGAGCTAATGATTTTAATTAATTTAATGCGTTAAACCTTTGTTCTTGCTGTGATCTTTGCACACCGTGACAGGTGCTTGTTTTGTCGTGACTGAAGTGTCAATAAACGGACTGCATTTCTATGGCGCTTTGACAGTCGACCAGCCACTCACAGCACTTTACAATGTGTGCCTCACATTCACCTTGGCTCGCCCAAGGACACTTTAATACACTGTCTGGAGGAGCCGGAGATCGAACCACGAACCCTTTGATTACCAGATGTCTGCTCTATCTCCTGAGCCATGCCGCCCCAGTAAAGTTATTCAATCGGTTCCTCAAAGATCGCTGCCAGTACGTTGGGGAACTGGCAACACTTGAATTCCCCATACAATGCTGATTCTACCCATTTCAATTTTAATGGTGGACCATGACTTAATGATAAGCACAAATCTGGATCCTGAGGCAACAGTGTTGGGAAATACTGCTAGAAAATACATGCATGTACGTACAGATGAAACATCATATATCACCTGTTTGACCCGCTGCCCGGTGGGACTGTCGGCAATAGTGAACCCAAATCCCTCCGCCCCTTTCACCATAGTAACTGTCAGCAGCTCTGCCCCCTGTGCCGCTGCCCCTGCCACCCCTGCAGTCCCCGAGGAGGCCATGGAAACATTGTCATCGTGCGGTGTGAGCGCTGGGGCCGAGCCAGGGGTGGTGGATGGCAGGGAGGAGCCGTCCAGGTGCGTGTCGCCGGGGTGAGGAGCTCCGGGCTGGGCAAGAGCCTGAGGAGGCAGCTGGGAGCTGAGGGACAGGTACTCCAGGTAGGGGTCGTAGCTGCCGCGACCGTTCACCACCAGGGGGCGATGCTCCAGGCCGATGGGGGTCAGGGAGGTGCTCGCAGCGCCGCTGGGGTCCTCGGGGTCAAAGGGCAGAGGGTAGCCTCGACACAGCACGAGGGTCACACTCTGACCGATGGGCACTGACTGGAACAGCTTGACCACATCAGCGTGTGTGGTGCCAAGCACGCAGATGTCATTAATATAGACAATGACATCACCTGAAGAAGAAGGAAGAGACGGAAGAGTGCAAGGACAGAACAGCTTTAGTGTCTGGGTTTATGTCGGGCATTGCTGATGGCCAGCCTCTATAAACTGGAAATTAAATTATGGCAGCATGAGGGAAATAATGATTCAAACAGATTAAGTGAGTAAAAAATAAACGCTACAAGAACACATCATTTACTCAGACAGACCACATGATTGTGGTTTCACTGGTCCATGTGAAAACATACTGTGCAAAAAAAATGCTTCGTCACTTCACCTTCTATTGCCATGACTGTCAAACCGCAGCGACCACAGAGCGTGTAGCAATAACACAGAGGAAACTCAAAATCTCTATCAGTAGTGTCACACGAGGATATAATATCAGTTCATTGAAACTGCAAGCAATCTACTAGTGTTATGTGTGAGACGTAGAGGTGAGAGAGAGAAACAGAGAGATGGAGGGTCAGGATCTTGGTGTGCCTCAGTGGATAGACCGGCCATCTGGTGCACACTGGCATCCACAGAGATACAGAATCAAGGAAATCTTGAAAAGTCAAATAGATGCACACACGCAAACAATAAACAACAGTTTTGGATCTTCTCTCACGCATGAAGCGTGATGCATGATGCATGATGCATGATGGTGTGGCATATCTCTGCTGTGGCTGCCTGACTGGTGACCAGCTGGAAACACAAAATGTGAGTCTGTGCAAATGTTTACGGTTTTGTGTGCCTCTGTGTGTCTGCTCACAGAGTGAAGTAGCCTTCCCTGCTTTAGTTAAAGTCACAGCCCCATGACAAATGCAGCTGCCTCAAATCCTCTATTTCACACTTCTGGAGGCACTCTGTCACACATGCACACATGCAGACACACGCACACACACACGCACACTTGCATATGCACAAGCGCACACAAAAACAGGCACGCACACACATGGATGCGCGCATGCATTCACACACACACACACAAACACACACACACACACACACAGGCATGCACAATCCCTAAGAGCAATGCCACACAGCTCAAATAGGCCAGCTAATCTCAGCCAGGGAGTGCCTGCATATGATTGTGTGCAGTGTGCATACATGAGTGTGAATGTGTGTGCACACGTGTGTGTGTGAGGGGCTCTGGCAATGTCACAGAGAGGAGCAGAGCAGGTTGGAGAGAGAGAAATCAGAACAGAAAGAAAGCAAAGGCCTAACAGACGAGGACAGAGGGATGGAGCGATGCAGAGAGGAAAAAAAGGAAAGAGGAAGAAAAACACACTGGTGCTGAAAGCAGAGAAGTGTCAGATTAGATGGTTAGATACAGAAGTGTAATAAAGGGTAAGCCAGAGAGACAAAGAGAAAGATGAGAATAAAATAGAAAGATATGGATTCCAGATAAAAAAGAAACTGATAAGCAGGGTGAGAAATGTAGAAGCAGGCAGTAATAGCTGAGAGTAGCTCAGCTCTAATATGAGCTCTAAAGTGAGCAGTTTAGGCACCAGCAGAGCCAGGCACGGGGCCAGAGAGCTCACATGAAGCCTCACACAGCAGAGCCTGCTTTCAGCCAGGCTGTGGATGAAGCCTACATCCTGGCTACCAACAGGTCTCCAACGCTTGCTTAGGGCTGCACAATATGGTAAAAAAAAAATCATATTACTATTAATTTTACAGATATTGTGATTGCGATATGATTCGCAATTTTGGTAGGAATGATGATTTTTGCATTCTAATTTAAATTTTCCCTGAAAACGCGATTAAAATGATGGTGTGCTTTTTGCTGGGGTCTGTACCAAACAAACATGTTGTCTTACATCTGGGAAATACAATTTGTAGACCAGGGCGTATCTGTAGCACCATAATACTTTATTTACAATGCTGTTTTGCCACATATTTTTACCTTCATCAAAACATGGTAGCTCCTTTGATTTGGATATTGCACTTGGCTGTACTGCAATTTCAGTAATATTTAGATTAATTGTTCACCCCCGGCTGGGTCTAAACTAAATGTCTGCTACATCTATAAAGCACGAGGACCAATCTTTGTAAACATGTGGGCCCTGAGGATCATCCCAGGGATCCTCCTGACTGATTGTCTTATCCAGACGTTACAATCATCCAGCGGGGGACGTGTGTGTGTGTGTGTGCGAGGGAAGGGGGTGGGGGGGTGTCAGTGTCTTCCTGAAGGACACTTTGACAAAACACACAGCTGTAGACAGACACACAATGGTTGTTGCAGGGATGAAAGTTGACATTGCAGTTACGTTAAGGTCTCTCTGGTGCCCAGAGAATGGCATTTTGTAAACGGAAGAGAGACAGGCCCGTGGCTGCGATGCACAACATCATGTAGGCGGGATCATGGGTATTGCTGCTCTGGTGAGTCTCAGTGTGTGCAGCACAGCTTACTTATTACCTCTACCAGCAGAGTTGCACGGGGTTATGTTTTTACTCCATTCAGTTTGTCTGTTTGTTTGCTTGTTTGTCAGGAGGATATCTCTAAAGGTTATAAACAGCTTTGAATTAAACTTTGTGGAAAGTTTGTCATGGGGCAAGGAAGAACCGATTAGCTTTTATGGCAGTGGGTGTGATTCATTTTTGGTGAATATCCACACATGGCATCACATAGTGTTGGCGGAGGAATACGCTCTACTGAGAGACGTCTGGTTTTCAATATTGACTTGTCTGCTGATTAATTTTTAGATTACCAGATTAATCATTTGGCCTATAAATTGTCAAAAATAATGGCAAATGCCCAGCAGAGCCCAAAGTGATGTCCAAACACTTAATCTGACTACCAGCCAAAAATTCAATTAAAAGTATTTTAAAATGAACCGAAACAGAGAAAAGCAAGTAAAACTTAGCATTTGTGAGGCTGTGACCAGGAAATGATTGGTATTTGTGCTTGCCAAATGGCTAAAGTGATTAATTGATTCTAAAATTCATAATACATCCATTTTCTGTTGATCAGCTCATCAATTAATGGACTAGTCATTTCAGCATTATGGGATACAAGTTATTATTTCAGGGGAAAAAAAGCATTTCCCACAAAAATCTCTGGATAATTAAACTAAATACTTCACTCATGTAAATGTGTTGTTGTCATATTATTACGTTAATGGAATGCAAATGACTATTACTGTATCTTCCTTGAAGTCTTGGCAAAAGTTATATTATTATGTGCATGTAAATGTGGCTGATAACCACATGTACAACTAACTTGATCCACAACAAAATATGTTTTCAGCATTTTATTAGTTGCCTGTAGTTTGTTTTTCTTTACTTTTTTATTATTTTTATTTATTTAATAACAATAATTACTATGTGACAAAAGGAGACTTTGGCACACTAAGAAAAGTGCAAGTTTTTAAAGTAAGTATTTTAATGAAGGTCTTGTGTTTGAAAGCATGGCTTATTAAAATAGATGTGATTTTGGAGTTTGCCTTTGCCAACTATAGACAAAAAAAAAAAAAAAATTAGCAAAGACTGCCGGCATTTGCGCTGAGACATCGTATGAGTGGGCAAAGGCAGCATCCCAAATGTTGATACCAAAATAACACCGCACCACCCAATTTATGTTGACATTTGAAATTGCCACTTTGTCAAAAATTAGCGCTCATCGTGGCGTGGCATCACAATAATGAAGGTGCACTTTGGTAATTTTCAAATGCACACTGTCTGTGATGACGCCAGCTTGTTTATAACTGTTTCTGTTGGCACCTTATGTTGTTGCTCACCCACATGCCTTCAATCTGCGTGGCTCCCGCACAGTGTGCACCCGGTTACCTGTGTCCATCTTCCCATCCTGAGCGGCGGGTCCTTCTGGAATGACGCTCTTCACTTGTAGGAACTCGTCCGGCTCGTCGCCTCCGATGATCGTGAAGCCGAATCCCATGTTGCTCTTCTGCAGGGCCGTGGACAGGAAGCTGCCCTTCAGCTGGGTCGGGTCCCTCGTAAACAAGGGCTTCTCTGGGGGGGGAGGAAACCGCGAAGGAATGGATGTCAGAAACGATTTGGTGCAGTATTATGACATTTTTGAAAGTTTGATGAACGGGTGACACACTTACAGTATTTTTGCTTGACTGCCTCATTATTACCACATTATTTCACTTGAAATGAATGTGTCACATGATCCTCTGGGTGCTGAGGTTCATGGCTCCGGGGTGCATAAAAGCTGCTCGAAACCCACTGCACAAGTTTCCCCTTAATCTTAACCCTTATTCCGAGCCCTCATTCTTAAAAAGATAACTGTTTGGAGATAGGAGGTTTTAACTCAGCCAAAGCAGGACATCATGTACTGGTGTAGCACATCCTTATACGCATGCCTAGATTATTCCACTGGGGGCCCCAGGGCAAGCATGTTCTCTGCCCCCCCGCCTCTCCCCGCACTGCAAGCAATCTCCATTCAAGCCTGTGCACTGGGATATTGTGCATCTGCCCTGTCAAGTACTCACCCACTACACTGCCCATCCCGTGAGATATGTCAGGAAAACAAAATTAAAAACTGCTCCTCTCGATGTGGGCACAGTGCATGGTGGACGGTTGTACCTCTGTATATAGTCGGCAGTGGAAGGGCTGAGAGGCCCGGGCTCTGAATCTGCTGCTGCTGCTCCAGGCGTCTCTTCGCTTCCAGGACCGGGTTCTCAAACTGGGTCCTTCGATTGATGTGGCTGAAAACATCAACTCATCGTTACAGCTAATTCAGCCTGAGTTAGACTGCGTTAGACACTGGCGATTATTTCAAACATAATTTAGTCATCTTATAGAGCGGGAAAGTCGGCACGTCATCGCTGGTTAGCCGGCGGTTTTCAGAAGTAAGATTGCGATGGGAAAATCTGCCAGGGTTCAGATTTGATTTGCAATAACTGGAGGTCGGCTGGAGTGTTTCAGTGCCTAAATAGTGTAAGAACTGTGGTCCTGTTCATATTCCATTTTAACGAAATGCATATCTCTTTTTGCACCACAAGAGTTGCGCTGACGAATCAGATAGTGTAGCAAATCACCCAGACATCTGACCGAGCTGCTGATTTGACAGCTTCAGAGTTGCTGTAAGCTTTTTTTTTTTTTTATTTTGCTAATGACTCCCATAGACTTCAAGTAATTATGCTAAGCTAACACAAAATGCTACCCATATGAACTGACCACTGGACGTACAGAGGTGAAAATGGTGTAAAACATCTTATCTCAGTCTGGATAAGTCAGTAAAGGGGTATTTCGCCCAAAACGTTGAAGTACTTCTTTAAGATAAAAAAACAACACCATTGAGACAGATCAGAAGGACAATATTCTATCTGTATATTTCATATTCATTACCATCTGTATATTTCACATCTCATATCTCTTTTTCTTAGCCCTTATTGTATATTTTCAGTTTTTAGCCTTTATAGTCTTTATTATATATATTTAGCTTTTATTCTATTTTATTTAACTTTATTATATGTTTCTACTGTTGCTGCTGGAACACCAGAATTTCCCTGGTTGGGATCAATAAAGTATATCTATCTATCTATCTACATCTATATATTTATTATAGATCGCATTAAAATTCATAATCCAGGAGTCAAACCACAAATCTCTAGAAATAGTTTCAAAGTGAGTTTTGACACAGGAGCTACTCTCTTCTGAAAACAGTGTGACATACACACTTTCTGACTCTTTTTGTCCAGAGGTTCCAAATGCAACACAATGAAACAAAACAGGTGAATAAGCATGTTTTCTCCACTTATCATTACTCAAGGCAGTCTTCACAAGCTGCCATTTCACTCGCAAAGTTTTGGAATTCAGTTATGATTTATAACTGTATTGTAAATCCCGCAAATGCATTCCCTGTTTTACAAGCGTATAAAGCGGCAGGGTTAACCAAGTCAACAGTGAGACTTACTCGACGTAGTAGCTTCCGTAGATGGGGTCATCTATCTTCTCCCAGCCATAGGGCAGCTCTGAGAAGAAGAAAACAGCGGAAAATTAAGTCACTTTATGCCGAGAGCGGAGGAAAGAATGTAAACGCTAAATTGAGCCAGTGAGGGGAGACAACATGAATCTGCAGGGCTCACTGCTAGACGCTCCCAAAGTGCTCTTTTAGTAGACAGACACCACTTCGATCCACAGCGGTGGCTTCTTCATGGAGACACGAATCACAACACAGACATCAATACAAAGCAGGGTGGTAGGAAACGAACATTTAAATTGTCTCACACGTCTCATCCCGGCGCCGCGTTCTCTGTCTTCCTTTCATTCTCCTGCCTGTCTTTCATTCTTTGTCTTTGTCACACGCGCCACTCCTTCAAGGACAAACGCTTAGCTTAAACTATTTCATATTTGTCTCTCTTTTTTTTTTTTTTCCCTCTTCCCCACCCACTGCCTTTCTCCTTGGATGGCTGCCACATCTGTTGTGTTAATTGTCTGCTCCTTTCCTTCCTCTGGTTCTCTGCTCCTTCCTCAGTTCATCCATCCTTTTGTTGATGTATCTCTCCTCTCCCCATCGCAGGAGGAACTGGGTCAAGGCGCTGCTACAATTCCCTCATTCTATGCCCCGTTCCTCTATTCCACTTCTCCCAACTTTTCACTCACACGCAGATGCACTTACACACAACGTACAGGTACTTTATAATGAGCTCCCTTCTCTGGCGGATGCAAAATTCAGGATGTTTTTGTACTTAGCACTCAGCCAGCGCCAAATTATAAGGAAAAGGGAACATCAGGTCACAACAAGAGGCCTGATCTTACGCTATAAGACTTGCTAACAGGAAAACACACACCGCACGGCGACACAGACACACATGCACAAACACAGTGACAGTCCATCTGCCAATCCCCTCTCTCTCTCCCACTCAGATCCACGCAAAAATGAAGCGCTCCTGATTAGAATTCATCGCCGTAGTGTTCCTGAAGGACTGATCTTCCTCCCTCATATTAATTCACTCGCATGTCTTATATTAAAAGAGCTTAATTCATGAAATTCAAGACGATACGCGTAGGTGGGAATTTTTGCAAAGGGAAACAAAGCATAGCCAGCGAGCGACTAGAATAGCATTGTTGCACCGTTTGAGCGATGACAAATGACGCCGCAGTCGGGCCAGGGGGTCAGGGTGACGCCGCATTTGCTATTCTTGATGAAATGTAAACACTCACACACACACAAACACACGCACAGAGACTCGTTGCACAAAGGCATTTGAACATACAACAAAATCACGAATCTTGATCTTGGTGGTAAAAGAGGAGCACTTCAGGTAGTAGAATTGAGAAAACAGGAAGAATAAATTATCGATTGCAGGAAGAGGAGGGTTGGGTGGACAGTGAGGGTGTGTTGGATGATGTGGTGTTAAATGGGGGGGTGGGGGCGGTGGGGGGGCGTCCTGTTGAGTGCAGGCGTGATGTTGCACTGGGTCTGCATACCTCATTAGCTTGCAGCAGGAGACCAGAGATCGATAACTAGTCACCTCTGGGCATAACCACTGACAACACCCAACAACCATCTCAAAGAACCAAGACCTTGAGCTATCCCACACACACACACACACACACACACACACACACACACACCCAAACAACCATACATATAAAAATGCATGCGAGCCAGCACTCACTGCACCACACACATGCGCCTTGCACACTGTTTAAATCCATAGCCACATTTTTCACAACGATTTTCTTTGTGTGAGGCTGATATTGTGGCAACACCTCGCACTCGCACACAATTACGAGCAGATCTATGCATGTATGTGTGTGTGTGTGTGTGTGTGTGTGTGTGTGTGTGTATGTGCGTATGGCAATTTGTGCATGTCTTCGCCGGGGAGCGTGCTGAGTGTGCACTGCGAGGAGAAAGGAGTGCACACTGTAATTATCTCATCGACTCCCCCGTTCACTCAAACCTGCGCGCACAGCGATCCCGTTACCTCGAGTGACCCCTTCCCGCACGCCAGGAGAGAGCACAAGGCATCAAGTCACATGGATTCGCACATCAAACCACCTTAAAATTCCCTCCCACCCCGTCTATGAACCACCTTAAATGTCTGCCTAACTCATCCACTAGTCAGCCAACACTGCTTGCCCTCCCCTTAAGTGAAAGGGAGACAGTTTCCATGGCAACCACCAGTGGAAGTCTCTTTTTTTTCTCGCCTGAGCTGAGGGCTCTGTCTTGTCTCTATTTCCTGCCTCTGAAACAGAGAGAGAGAGAGAGGGAGAGAGAGAGAGAGAGAGAGCATGTGTGTGTGTGTGTCTGCGCGAATGTGTTTTTGTGCATCTGTGCGATTGAGTCTATATTTGCAGTGTGTGTTTGTGCTGTGTATTAGCTGGGTGAACTGAGCGGCTTAGGTTGTGATTCACTCGGCTGCGTGGCTGAATGAGTGAAACCCTCATCTTCTGTGACACCAAATCAATTAACACCTCACACATATGCACACATCAGCCCCTCAGAGGCAGCAACAGATTGCCCAAGTAGTTTTCATGGGCGTGCGTCTCCGTGTTGGATTGTGCCCGCGCATGTATCTCTCTCCACACCACATCCGCACGCTCGTGGAGCACATGTGCGTGCGGCTCGAACAAGCGTGATTCCACTGTGCGCCGCGTACACACCGTGGGCACGCTTCCGTTTCCCGGCACTTGTTTATGTGTATCTGTGCTGGCGCCTCTTGACATACAGTCTAATTTTGATTCCTCTGCATTAGATGACTCATCTTCACTCTCACACAGTCTCCCTGACCAACAGGAAGGCAGGAACAGATACAATAAACTCATTTGACTCCAGGACGAAAAAAAGAAAAACACACTAGCCACATCTAGCCGGATACTCCGATTAATCTGATCTTTGAATGATTGTTGTCCATATAGCCTCACGCACCACGAGACACCCCGCCTGCATGAGTATTGCAGCGTGAGGAAAACAAGTCTTGAACGTTAAAGAGAGTGAGAAAGCAAAGGAGGGATAAAAAAAAAAAAAAAAAGAAGAAGGCTGAAACAGAAGAGAGCGAGGGGGCATGAAAGTGAGGGCGAGACAAGGAGAGCGCGACAAGAGACAGACAGAGAGAAAATGTTCCTGGCCGAGACGTGACAATGTGAAATAACAGTGATGTAACTCGGAGGTAACATTGAGCGCGGCTCCATCACTCCCTGACACCAGATGCATGCGCTCCATACCTCCTCCATCTTCATCTGTCTGCCCCTTGTTGTCTTCACCGGGAGGAGCCGGCAGGACATCCCACCGCCGCACATCATCATTACTCGCTCTCACTCCCAAAAATATCCTACACATTGCTGCTCTCTGTTCTCTTTTATTTCTTGTTTTTCTCCTTTTGACTCCCTGTGTAGCCCATCGGCGGGGTTTTGACATCGTAACACGGGTCTCGGTGAGGATTCCTGCTTCTAAACCAGACATGAGCCGTGCATTTTCAACAACGGTGCTAAGATTACTTTGAAACACGAGGGGGGGTAGAGTGTGTATCAAAGGCGGAATTGAAACCAACACCCGCCGTGATTTGAAGCCTGTCCTGCTCTGTTCTTGCCTCTTCTGAGAGAGAGGGGAGATATGGGCTTGTGTTGCGTAACAAAGGACTCGCCTGACAAAAAGACTGCGAGCAAGCCAGATCTGTGGTGACAACCCTTTGAACTGGGAGTCGGCTTGACTATATAGATGCAGCACAATGCACACACGGGCTCGCATTTTCACAAACACGGCGACGTAAACAGGCATCTCCCTCACATTCACCCGAAATGCAACACGGGAGCAAATGAGCCAAGCGCGGGTGAGTGAGGGAAAAGAGAATAGTGAATGTGGAAATGAAATGATAAAATAAAATGGAGCAAAAAGACGGCGTAAGATGGGCGCAACAGAAAGGGAATAACAAGATGGAGAATGCAAAAACATCACTGATGAAAGTGAGGATGAATGTTTGTCTGCCTCCCGCCTCGGGCTGTGAAACCCCAGGAAATCCTTCAGGCAGATGGGCAGTTTAAAACAGCACCACCTCTTCATGCTGTTCCCTCCCCTGATTTATTGTTTTATTCACTTTGCTTTTCCTTCCATACATATTTCATCACGCAAAACGTCATGGTCATGAATGCAGCCAGAAAACGGGAAAACGGCTTCGTGCAAAGCAACCGTACAACCGTGTAAACATCCCAAAAACATACAGTACATAACTGAGGGATGTGCAGCACAAGAGCATCCATTAAAAGAAGCAGAGTAACAGCGATGGACGATGTAAAGAGCAGCAACCCAGATCGATACGACATCCCCGTGTCCTTCTCATGGCTGTTGAGCTGCATGTAACAGCAGCAAAAGACTGGAAAAGAGCACTTCCTGGCACAGAGGAACCCAAAGCTGCGGTGAGAGGATGTGATGTGTCATCCATGCCTTCCCAACCATTCTGCCAGCTGCCTTTGATTCACAAGACTTTGCCCTTTGGTGATTGCTTAACCATTAACTTCCTATAACCCCCCCCCCAGTTTCCCCCAAAGGGATTCAGAGACAGGCAGACAGACAGCCGGAGCAAAAAAGAGAACAAAGACGGAGAGCCCAAAATCAGCGTCAAGACACACAGCAGCCAGAAGGCAGACAAATGGAAAGAAAAGGAAGGAGTTGCTGGGTAAAAACGGGCAGACTGATAGCACCAGTGTCTGTGTGTGTGTGATAGGGAGAGAGAGAAAGAGAGAGAGAGTGTGAACCACATTGTCAAAGAAAGCGACAGACAGAGCGACCTCTGCAGAAGGCCGGGTTTGTGCAGCCAGACCAGAGTTATTAGGATTCCTGTCACAGCCGGGCCCTTTACAAGGCAGAGGAAGAGCAGGAGAGACAGAGAATGGAGAGAGAGATGGAGAGAAAGAGTGAAGGAAGAGAGAGAGAGAGAGAGCGCGACAGAGAGAGAGCGAGACAGAGAGAGAGCAGAGGGAAATTGAGGAGAGGCAGGAGGGAAATTGAGGAGAGGCAGACTGCAGGGGAGGGAGGGAGACGGAGAAAGAGGCAGAATTGACTGTGAGGGAGAGAGAGAGAGATGGAGAGAGAGAATGGAGGAAAGGTTGAGAAGGTATTGATTCAGATCTCGCTCTGTTGAATCACATCACACCCCAATTCTCCGAGTGAGGGCTGTGAATGTGGCAGGAGAGCTGCTATCACCTCTCTGTGATGTGTTTGATCACTTTGAATCACCCCAGAAAACCTCTCCCGTTGGCATAAATGACATCAGCGTTCGAATTTTCCTCGCATCCGACTCCTGTTACTAGACTAAGTTTTGATTTTCTCCTTGTTTTTATTTCATTCAAACACACTTTGTATTCTTATAATTCTCATCAGATCCCTCGCAGCTTTGTTTAGCCGCTCTGAAGCACAACCTAAAGGCGCTAATGGAGAGGCAGGTTTTGTTTTAGTTTGGACTGCGTTCGATTTGAATAAAATGATTGTCTTTTATTCCGGGAGTTTGCTGATATTGCTCATGAAGACGGTGGGCATCGACAGATGTTCAAATGAAGCCGTTCAAATTCAAATCAACGGCTTAACATCGCGTTTTAAAGCTTGAGCAACGGAAAGCAGCTGGATGAAATGATTACATTTGCACATCCTCGCTCTCTAAGGGAGGTCGCATCTCTGGGCTGATATCTAGCAACAAATCAAGATTGATCAAATTTATTTATCACTTACTTTCTTTACTTCAATAGGCTTATTGATTTCTGTGTGCATTTTTTTTTTTTTTTTGAGGGGGGAATAAATGCCACAGCAAGTGGAGTAGGACTAAGCGACACAGGTACACAAGCGCACAGTCCAAAAGCAGAAACCAAATAGTAAAAGATGAGCAGGAAGCGACAGAAACACAGACGGAAGCTCCCAAAACGAGAGAGCAAACAGCTACTCACCGTCTTCTTTGCACTCCTCGGGCGGCTTGGCCTTCTTCGCCAGCCGAGGATCGAGCCACGACGTCGTTTTGGTGTTGTGACTGCAGAGGAGCGACGGGAGAACGGAGAAAAAGACGTGAACGGTGTGGAAACAGAGGTCAGGGACAGGGTGACAGGTCGGATAAGAGGAAGAGAAATGAGTGCTAAGTAAGGCTAACGACCTGTGTGTGTGTGTGTGTGTGTGTGTGTGTGTGCGGGTGGAGTTAAAGAAACAAGGGAATTTCTAGGGTAAACTAAATGGCCATTAATTCACTAATTAGCCCTCATCCTCTAATTAGTGAGGGTGAGACAAGAGGGCAAAAGTCTGCATGTGTGTGTGTGTGTGTGTGTGTGTGTGTGTGTGTGTGTGGCCTGTATCTGATTAGCAGCATTAGGTTACATCAATTATTCATCACAGAGGCAAGTGCAATAAACTTTACACTATACACACAAGCTAACAGAGACCCACATACATGAAAGCCGTACGCAATTAAGGGGCGCTTCCTCAGGTTTTCATTTGCTTTTAAGCAGGTTAAGCATTTATTTAAAGCGCCGGGGTGCTCATGCTGTCACCAGTGAACACAGTAACCCCGGTGGCAACGTTAGACACCCAGTGGAAGAACAGGCTTTTTGTCAGCGAAATAATGAAATCCTTCCTTGGGTCTTAAAATCCCAGAATATATCCATTCCCTCTCTCTCTCTCTCTCTCTCTCTCTCTCTCTCTCTCTCTCTCTCTCTCTCTCTTTCTTACTCTATGAAGTAGACCTCTCCCTTCTCGGTGTAGGCCATCTCCCAGTTGTCGGGCAGGGGGCCGAGCTCCTCCTCGTCCGTGTCCGGGACTTTGGTTGGGGATTTAGGAGGTGATTTGGGGGCTTCTTCTCCCTCCGTGGGGACCTCGATGGAGGTGGGGGCCTGGCTGGGCGCCTCCACAGTAACCTCCCCAGAGGCATCTGTGCTCTTGTCCTCATGTTCGCTGGACTCTGTGGGCCGCGCGTGCACACACACACGCACGCACACACACGCACGCACGCACACACACACACACACACACACCCCACAGTTATTCTATAATCCATTCTATTCCTCTCTACATAACCCAACTCTGACACTTTCTGGCCTTGCCTGCACACACACACACACACACACACACACACACACACACACACACACACACACACACAGAGACAGGCATACACACACATACACACACACACACACACACACACACACACACACACACACACACACACACACACACACACACACAGACAGGCACACACACACACACACACACACACAGACAGGCACACACACATACATTCAGACCTGGATACACACTATACACGCCATGCATGATGAGTCAGAGCCAAGCTACTGCAGAGCTATGAACCCCCAGGAGAGAGAGAGAGAGAGAGAGAGAGAGAGAGAGAGAGAGAGGGAGAGAGAGAGAAAGAGAGTCAGAGTGGGCAGGGGGGAGGGAGGGGCAGGGGGGGACAGAGGACAACAAGCATGAGGGGAGAAAAAAAACATGGGAATGTCAGAGATGGAGAAACAGGGAAAGACAGACTTTAGGGGTCAGAGGCTGAGTCAGAAAGACTAGCAAAGGTTTTTGGGTGTGCGGGAAAAGCTGGTGCCATCTAAGCTGGCGGATCAGGAGGGCATGACAGACAATGAACAATTTCCCCTATAATTTAATTTGACAATATGGGCTTTTATTTGTCTATTACAGGAAATAGAGATTTTATCACAACCGTGTAATGGTATTTTATATCTCGGTATCACTGAAATAGACTCACTTATGTTTTTGCTGTGATATTATATAGAATCCATTAAAAAAAACTTATGAGAAAAGCTAGTTCAGACAGGAAATTCTTCTTCTGGAGGCTGTGTGGTCTACCTGCCGCATTTTTCAGACAGTTTATCCATTTAACCAGTTAATCATCAGCGTACCTGGGCAGGTCGCTTCTCTAGCCACGCCACTGCTGCTTCCTGTGGGTTAATATTATAGCTTTAACGCAACTGCTCCCCAACCCCACCTGCTTATGTTTTTAAGGCGAATAGGGGAATGTGTATAGCCTTATGAAATCTTTATATTTGCAGCAGAGATTTATGAACAATAGTGATAACAATAACAAGCAATCAATCAGCTGTTCCCTTGATGGCTCATTAGATTTTCCAGCTCCGAAAACAGCCAATCTGCCCTGGCACTTTGTTTTGTTTTAGGGACCAAACACAGACACGTAGCCAGGCTGATGCCAACTTCACGAGGCAGCGCCAGACTGTGGAGTCTCTTGTTAGCAGGCGAACACACACACACACACACACACACTGCAAGCTGCTGAATGCCTTGTCCAATCAGTTCCCATTAGTGATTAGAAAGACATTGCTACTGCTTTCACTCTATGTGACCGTGATGACCTGTTGCATATGTAGCCTAAAATGTATGTTAGCCTTGTTTCCTGTGACTGTTGTTTGACTTTGAGGTCTTTGAACACTTCTCACTTTATGTGCTGACATAAGTTATGTTATGGTATCAAAATACAGCCTAAGACTATGATAAATTAATATGAATGTGAATACTATAAGCTTGTAATTGAGTCTGTATACAGTTGTGGACAGCAATAGCCACTAAGTGGTACAAAAACATCCTAAAATTACGTAGTGTTCCTTTAAATGAGTGCAGTAGCTGACATAAAAGCCGATCCAGTCTGTCAGTCAAACATATTGTCACGCCACGCCAATTAACAAAGACGTTTTCTGTAAGTAAGCTGTCATGACTGAAATAGACAGATTGCTATTTTGTTTTTCACAGGAGTCTATGGAGAGAAGGGGAGCGAGAAGCAAAAGGACAAAGAACACAAAACAAAACGGGATAAAAGGAAGAACGGGAGCACAGAAAATGAGGGTCAGAGACGACAAACAACAAACAAGGACTAAAGAGAGAGAGAGAGAGGGCAGAAGGAACAGGACCGCAGAGATCGAGGGAGAGCAAGAAAGGGCAGAAGAAAGAGGACCGTTGAGGGGAAGAAGAGAGAAGGGAGAGAGGGGGAGCGGGGGTATTAATAGAAACAAGGACAAAGGCCAGTGGCGGGAGAGCAAAGACAGCAGGAGCGATGGAGAAATGAGAGGACAGAGAGATGGAGAGGCAGACTGAGGGCTGGAGCCAAAATGAGACTTTGGACAATCATAATAGCAGAGACATTGAAGTGCCCTTGTGCCTACTGTTACATAAGGTTACTGAGACTCTGAGGTTCACACACACACACACACACACACACAAGCAGAGTCTGCTCATGTTAATGACTATTTGGAGTAGGGGGTTCGTTGTCAGATTTGTAGCCATCTGCTGTGCCTGAACTGCACACATGAAACTGAACTGGAAAAGTGAAAAAAAACCCTCTTGATTTATCCTTAGGGGATGGTAAAAGGCATGGCAACAATTGTTATGACAACTGGCATGCTTCCCTGGCTTTACTCAATCACACTGGTTGAGACTGTCTGCCAACGGGCAATGAAAACCCAAGGGACAGCACCAGCCTTCACACCAAATCATCTCCTCACACTGAATATTATGTTATAAAATGTCCTCTGGTCAGGTCACTTGTGAAAAGAGACTGAGCACTTCAATCAAATCTTGATTAGGAAATGTCCCACTTGATGAAAGATGTGCTACAAAAACACCAAAAACTAAGAAATGGCTGCAGCCTGTACCCGAATGTGTTCACTTTAATACATGTGTGCATATGTTCTCTCGCTCTCTCATGCTCTCTCCTCTCCATCCTACCTGGCGTGATGGCCACTCCGTTGCCGTTGACAACAGGGCTCTCCTCTTCCTCCTCCTCGGGCGGCTCCAGGCTGGCACGCTGCTCCATGTTGCTGACTGACTGGTTCCTCTTCCTCTTGCCCTGGGCGCTGGGCCGGGCTCCGGGCAGCAGGGCCTCACTCACATTCAGAGGAGGGGCTGCGGGGGACGGCTCCGCTGGGGGTTTAGGTGTCCCGTAGAAGTTATCTGATCGGGGGCGAGAGGCGCACAGACAGATATGTGTGTTAAAGACTGCATTAAGTCTGCAGTGGGCTTGCAGGTGATGTAACACACCCTCTGGCGGCCATAATGGAGGACCGGAGCTCTTCGGCACCAGTGCCTATGAACAACTGACTGCCTTTCAGACGCCGCATTGACATCGTATGGTATTCACTGTGAGTACCATCTTTTCATGTCAACATCCAAATCATAGTTACAACAAGGAATCCTTTGTTTTTTTAAAGATCCAAGATAGATAACACTGAAGTGTGTGGAAAATGGTAGCCGTTAAATGAAAAAAAAAATCTTACATGAATGCTGCTTACATGCTTTTTGAAACAATAAACCAGTAAATTAATGGCTAAATTGTGTTACCTTTTGATACAGTCTGGAGGAATCATGTCAGCATCCTTCTGATATGAGGCAAAATCACATGACTCAGCTGCGTCAACAGAATTCAACAGAGATAGCATATATATTCTTTTTTTAAACTATGGGAACTGATTAGTTCATGAGAGAGAAATCTTTGAAACTGTTTGTGTGTTTATGTAATATCAGCTATTATGTAATATCAGGTCACAAATGATAGTATCTACAGCTCACCATCACTGTCTCACTGTAAAAATCTGATTCACACACCTGCTAATGTAATAGTGGAAGCTAGTATTGGCAGCTGCATGGGAACATCAAAGTAACAGTGGTATGGCATTTGGAGGGGAAATGCACCTGTGTGACGTGCATAAAGGCCGACCCAGTTTGGAGACCTCACTGATTTGAACCATGCGTGCACAGAGCTCAGGTTAATGGTTAAGGTTAGAGGAAGGGTTGGTCCAAATCAGGTAGGGGTCCAAACTGGGTAGCGACATCCATGATATGCATGACCAGTGGGTGCATTCAGGCTTTTCCTGTTGAAACAGGAGTACTCATAGTTTGATCATCTCATATCACAATTAAAAAAATATGCTCAGTTTTATGATATAGGCAGAGTTGGTTTGTTGGTTACAAAAAGCATGCAAGATAAAAGGAGCATTATGTTTGCATTTATATGCAATTTCCAGATAATTCTGCGTTATTTACCTCCTAGCCAGAGATACTGGAGCTTTCAGAAAAATATGAGAAAACCAACTGGAGAGCATTTATGGAGAGACGGTTTTATTAAATAGGAAGGGAAGAGATGTAGATGCAATGGGATTTTAATAGAAAAAAAAACACAAAATTTTGGCAAATATTGTAAAATGGGTGAATCTGATCTGAGTGATCTAAATTTGAAAACAAATACATCTTATTATGTGACGACTCATGTTTTACTCATAATGTGACTGAATCTACAGCCACCCCACAACAACCTTTTTAAGTCTTTTACCACATCCTGGTTGTTACATATTTAGAAATGACATGTTACAGCCTTTTCTAAGACTGACTGCTCGTTCATCTGTGACGCAAATGCAAAGCCTTCATAAATATGTATCATACTGTACAGGTTATTCTTGACCAAAAAAATCTAAGAGCATTCCGAAGAGAAACAACCTAATCACCTACTTTGCCGACCTCATTCCATGTCCACTGTAAATGTAGTGAGAATGTACTATATGATTAGTCACTGGGACAGGGTGAAGGTAAAGTACAGCATGGTGCAGTGAAAAGGACAAAAGACGAAGGCCCTCTTGTTAGACTCACTGGAGATCAGAGCGCCCTTCATACATCATACTGCTCTGGCTTGATTGAGGTGGCAGCCTCTACGATTTCATGGCTGTCTATAAGTTGTGACTTTTAATAATGTGCTATATATATATTTGGCCGGGCACATTCCCTTCCTCATGATATTTGCTCTTAAACCACAATAAAGCACTGCTTTTATCTGAAATTTAAATAAGATCCCCACTGTCGGGGGAAATATATTCTGTGATTAAATATTGAGTGTGAGTGAGAGGCAGAGATTTCTTATTTTATAATCCCTCAAACTGGAAAAGAATGGGGTTTTTCACAAAGAGAAAACAGGAGAGAGGATAGGGGCAGAGGGAGGAGAACAACGGCTAAGCAAAGAAGAGGGAAGGAGGCAGCAATAAAGGACAAGAGGAGGATCAGCAGTAAAGAGTCCAGGGACATCAGTTTACTTTCATCCCAGCAGGAGAGGGATAATTATTAGGACGGGCTCTATCACAGAAACACCACTTCCCAGTAACTGTACTCATCCTCTGCCCACCAAACAGAATTAGAACCACAACATATTATGGAGGAAAAACTACAAATGTGCGCATGGCACACACACAGGCACAAGTAAACAAAGACACATGCACAGAACCTGGAAACAGACAGCAGGCGCACGCCAGTGAAAGCATGACCTGAAGAGATTTGCAAGGCTGCTTTACAGAAAATAAAGCATGCTGACGTTAGAAAGCCTAGGGTAGTTCCTTGTGCTCCCCGCTGTTTTTGGAGACATGATGTCCCCCTGTTCTTGAGCACACAGGATTTAGCCTGAGGGTATCTTTGGTTCCACACACAGCTCAACATCCACCTTGAGGTATGACTCATCTCACACACACACACACACACACACACACACACACAGTCACATACATAAGTACTTACATGCACATACCTATGCACCCACCCACCCTCCGCCACATGCACGCACACAATCTACAATTACCTTCAAGAGTTTCCTGCTCAATGGTACTCCATGTGTAATTTCATTCTCTTTCACAACCCCCTGATTCTCCATCTCCCTCTCTTTATCTACTTACCTCCTGTCTCTCACTCATTCTCTCCTCTCCGTATGTTTCTCTCTCATTTTAATGTGCATTACAAATTGAGTTATAGTGCCTCCAGTGCAGCCACCCAGAAAGAGACAGATTCCCCAGTGGGGATAAGGAAGCTCTGTTTAAGGGGAAACACACACTGTAAATACACAAAAACACACAAACATGAAAGAAACCTCACAAAAAAAAAGCAATGCGAATGCAAACTCACATGTGCATTTGTACAAAGCGTACATTTACATAGTGTAGCACCGCCCCCTGAAAGCGTACCACCACAACAACTACACACACACACACTCACACACACATGCACACAAATAGCTACTGGGCAAATGAACCAGCAAATCCCCCATCTGTAGATGTATCCCTGACAGTGTAGCAAAGCAGATGCACAGACTTGACATGACTTGGAAATGGCATCCATCCAGCATGCTGACAAACACACACTCTCACTGGAGTAGTCAACCAATCTCAGCCATTCAGGAGGCGCCACAGGAAGCTGGAATATGTGGCTTGGTGCGTACACACAGGCCATATGTGTGCATAGACACAAGACGAATTGTTTTCCTTCTCTCAAGCTGTGTGCACGAGCGCCACCTGACACACCTGAGTAGAGAGCAGACATCTATAGTAGCGCACGTTGCCATATTAACTGCATGGGCATGAGTGTTTTTTCTAGGTTTAAGCTTAGAGTAGCAAAACAGGTCTCCTTAAGCCACGTGTTCCCATTTCTCATTTAATGTCCTCAAGCACCTGGACTTGTCCAGCAGTTGTGAAATGCAAAAAATATCCATCTTAACAACTCATAAATTCTCATACTCAGTGCTAAAATCAGTGCTTAAAAAGTGGAAAAAGATGCCTGTGGGATGAGATAATTCCTCTTATTCCCGATGCAGTTGCACTTGTTTAAGGAACTTTTTGGGGAACACAAATATGTTGACACAATGGATGATGAGGCAGATCTAACACCAAGAAACAGTCACTGGCAGATGTTTTTTACTTGTTTTAAGTACAAGATTTTAACACTGAATATGAGACAAAGACCCCCCTTACACCTGGTGTTAACTTGCATATATCCAGATTTATGCAGATATGATTTAGATAGATTACATTTACACCTGCTGTTAATATGCATCTCCAGTATCAACGATCCATACTGTATATCTATGTATTTCCACCTACATATTTGTTGGATGTGGGTTGGAGACACATTTGTATTTGTACTTCTGTTAAATGTGGTTGCCATGCATCTCAGATCGCCTCAACAGGTGGGTTGGGTGGTAGGATCACAATCCATCTTCAATACGTCTTTGGTGCTTTTACACCTGTACTTTTATGCAGTCAAGTGCTATCTGAGTGTTATCCAATCACCTGAGATGCATGTTAATACCGGGTGAAAAGCGGGACTATATTACTTATAAAATGGAGGGTTTTTTGCAGTGTTGAAGTAGATCCTGAGAGTGTGCTGCCCTCCACAGAGGCCGTCGTTATCCTACAGCTTACCTTCATAGGTTCCACTCTCTAGCAGGGCTCCACTTTGCTCCAGTTCCATAAAACGCTCCACACTCACAAAGTTGTAGTCCACCCCAGGCACCTCCCCCTCCTTAGGCTGCCTGGTGGTACCTGCAGAGTGAGAGAAAGAAAGAGACAGAGAGAGAGAGAGAGAGAGAGAGAGACAGAGAGAGCGAGAGGGAGGGAAAGAGGTCATCAGAACCACTTGAGAAGAAAAGGCAGGAAGGCTGAGAACGAGCCGAGAAAAAGGGCTGGACAGAAAAAGAAGGAAGATTTGAGGGTGCAAAGTGCATGAGAGGAAGTGGGAGGGAAAAGGAAATGGAAGAGAGGAGGTTGAGAGAGGAGTCATCACTTCTGATAGCCAAATCCATTCACATGATTGTGTGTGAGAGAGTGTGAGTGACAGCGAGAGACGAAGAGAGAGAGTGAGAGGAGCAGTGAAAGCAGTCTGTGAGAGTGAATGTAAGCTCCTTCAAAACTATAACACCATCACTTAGTCTCTACAAGCCAATCCAATCCTTTTTTTTTTATTATTAATGAGTGAATCAATACACCACTTCTACCAGCCATAATTCAAACCTCCTTACACAGCACACAATGGTGTGCCCACTAGATTATTGTTGAAGCAGCAAGAATGCAGAGGCACCACATTACCATGCAGCAATTAGGACCTTCCAAAGTCAAAGCTCTAGAGATCTCCATCAGTGCTGCGGCGATGAGGCTCTGCTGTGTGATGGCAGCGGAGGGATTTTCTTGTTTAATGAGGTGCCGTGTTTGTGTCTGAGCCAAGTGGACTTTCAACTCCAGCTTTCTGGAGTCCGCGGCTGTTGATTCCTCTTCTCCATTGATCATGCTTGAAAACACTCATTGGCCGGGGGGATGGAGAGGGAGTCCTCTGTCAGTGTTTTTTCCCAGGACTAGGCCAGATATTGCACAAAAGCAAAACGGGTTGATCTGGCTGCACATTTCCCACAATGCTCGTCAGATGTGACTCAAGCATGAGCTTTGCGGTCGGTACATGTCTGAAATGGCAATCAACCGCTCTCAGAAGGTCATCAGGAAGCGACGGCGGCAGGTGAAGACAATACAACAATGCAGTGTGTGTGCTCAGGTATGAATGGAAAGGTATGAAACCCTCAGTGACTGCTGCTATCATAATTGGACTGTGAACCGCGGGAGATCCAGAGAATAACAGCAGGTGGTGGATGTACTGCAAACACATGCACTGCACACACACACACACACACACACACACACTTAGTAGGTGGTGGTTAATCATCTACTGGAGTGTAGGATCGTCCAGCTGTCCCCAGGGTGTGATATCTTCATCATTGGATCTCTATTGATCAGCTGTCACCGGTGTGTGCCTGCACTGGATCTCCTATACACACTCCACTGTGTTTATTACACCGCTGGGAGCAGGGATGGCAGCTTATTAACATCATATGAGCCAGGAAATGATAAGCGCGAATCAGACATATATATGGGTAATAAATACTGCATCTGTGTGCGAGTGTGTGTGCGTTAGTCTGTGTGTTAGTGTCCATATGTGTGTATCCAGTGGAGTGTTTGTCTTTTCCATCTCCATATCACAATAGGACACCCTAATACCACCATATTACCTGGGATACCTGTGTGTGTGTGTGTGTGTGTGTGTGTGTGTGTGCATACTCACATCCATGTACTCATGAGGTCATGTCCATTCACGCTTTGCCTCTGACAGACAAGCTGTAAATGTATTGGGCATAGCATAAATGACTGACCAACCATAATCGAGGCTGGTTGCTAAGCAGCACTGAATCGACTGTTTATGAGCCCTCGTGAGAAAAATGAAAAAGAGTAAATATGTTGCCACAATTTCTGCTGCACATCTGTGGTATCCTTCATATATATCCACAGGCCAGCAGAGTGAATGCCTTTGTTAGTACGCTTTTTGAAATTAGAAATACAGATACGTAAGACATCCAATTAGGATTTGAGGTTCAATGATACAGTTCCTAAAAGAAATGCTTAAGTCAGGAAGCTTCATACATCAGCGAAATGAGGCCCAGTTCATGACTTAAATTGTACGCTAAACTCAATTAATCTGGCAAGAACAGTTTGTCCAGAGAATGCAGCGTGTTCAGCCCATACATTGCCTCGACGGAGCCGGTCTGGACTGCAGGCCAGCACCTCAGCCAGTGAGGCGGGGCTGCTCGCCTTCCATCGGGTACAGATATTGATCTGTAAGATCAGAACAAAATTATTCTGCTGCCCACACCAGAGTAGGCACAGCCTGTTGGAATACTGATGACCTGCCGATGGCCTTCTCCCACAGCTTCCCTCACTGGCCACACCAAAAGAGAGTGAGAGAGTGAAAGAGGGAGAGGCAAAAACCATCTTGTTGGATCTGAGCTGGAGATATCGATCGGCTATCTGGCCTCAAGATAAGCTAACGCTTCCTCTCCTTTTTCCTTCCCTTTCACACTTTTCCACACCGAGCGATTTTGCACATTGCCTCGTTTACTCCCTTGCTCTCAGCTCCTGCCCCTCCTTTCCCCCACGGTGACAGCCAAACTGTGAAATGAAGCTTTTATTCAAATGAACGCTGCCACACGGTCAGCAACATCAATTGCGGCGTCTCTGAGCCAGCAAAATACATGTATGGAAGCAACCTGAGTGAGTCTGCAACTCTCTCTGTTCCTTCAACTCCCTGTGATCTTTCTCTCTCTCTTTTTCTCCCCCAATTCCTGAAAAAAAAAGTAATGGTAATCCCAAGTAGAGCTTTGATAAATGAGCTGAACAGAGCAGGACAAGCTGCACAGGTGCTCAAATTAAAAAACGGCAGTGTACCGAACTGAGAAGAGGTAGCAACGCTTCCCCTGAGCCACACGCACCGCTGTTGTTGGCTATTGATTGGATGTCGTGCTCTTGCTAATAAAGAATAAACTCGGCCCAGGGCCAAAAGACGACTTCGCAATGAGATCAGCCAGTGTAGCAAAACCCCTCTAATGTGAGCCTGTGAGTATGAGGACCGTGGAGATTTATGGTTTAAATGTCTAAGTGAGTTAAATCTATAGTAGCACAGAAAAGCTTTACCGCTACCATGAGGGTGTGAAGACACTCTCCAACACAGCCTCAAGCCACGAGGATTGAGCTGTGCAAAATATATTCACATAACTGGCCTATGTGTGTGTGTGTGTGTGTGCACTGTATATATGTGTGTGTGAGTGTGGGAGAGTGAGGGAAAGAAAGAAAGAGAGCGAGATTACATTGAAACATGACAAGAAAAGTCCATTTGGTGCTAAAGGCTAAAATAACTGAAATACTGAAATAACTCGGCTGTGTGTCGGACGATAAGAGGACAAAGACCTTTACTAAATAATACACTGACAGAGTGGAAGAATGACAGAGAGGGGAAAAAAACAGAGAGACAGACAGCAAAGGAGAGGGAGACAGAGTGAGAGAGAGAGAGAGAGAGAGACAGAGACAGAGAGCGGAGGGGGGAAAAAAGCATGAACAGTCCAGCTTGCTGTGCATACATAACAGCGCGCGAGTGTGTGCGTGCGAGAGGGCGCGCGCATGTGTGTGTGGAAGGTTTGCGTAATTAGACAGGAAGTCACCAAGAGGGAAAAGGAGAGCGGAGATTCACAACTAAAAATAGAATATCAATAGACTGCTTATCATAATCAGGGATGGGGGAGGGGAGGTCAAATGATGCAGTCTCATGTCCCTCAGAAATAATAAAACATGTTTGTGCATGTGTCTGTGTATTCATACTAACAGTTCTGATTTTTTATTTTTTTTTTTTCCTGTGGAGATCCATTACCTGCTCCTATCATTTTTGGATTTTTAGATGCTTTTAATTAACTGTACCTGAGACAACCGTACAATGTGATTGTTAGTTTCAGTGAACAAGCCGATGATGAACAGTGGATAAACACCATGCCGACACTTTATCCACTCTCTAGTCTGAGACCTGTGCTTCCTGTTCTGTGTCTCAGTGAGTGCATACACAGTATAAATCCCAAAACCCTGCCTTTGTTTAGGGGATTTCATACCACTGACTTTGAATGTTTGGCTCATTTACTACAAATTACCCACATGGTGACAAACCATTTTGCAAATCATGCAGGCGTACTAAAGAGATATAATCAAAGATATAATCAAAATGCCTTGATTTTCAAATTAGGTTTTTTGGTTGAAACACCCACCTGATAATGTTTTGCTTCTCCGGCAAACAACGTTGTCAGCACTCATAAACCACAGAACTCCCTCTCTCTTTCTCTGGGGACTACTTTCCGGCGGAGGGACTGTTTCACTCCGCCCCAAAACACAACAGTGCTGCTGCTTTAAACTTATATTTATGATGACTTTATTATGGTGATGTAACACTGGTGTGAGGAAAGTTTGAAAGCAATGGCTGGATAAAAGATAGGAAAAATGATGTTGGAGTTTTAAAATATGCCACGCTTGCTTTGGGAAAATTTTAGCAGAGAAAAATATACATTCTATATATAATGCAAAATTACTGGTATGGTCCTTTAACGATATCATCCATCCATGAAGCAAGGGTGAGTTACAGAGAGTGACATCATCAAAACAGAATAAAACAGGAACTATAAATACCTCCCTAAAGGCATGCGGCTCCTGCACAATAATCCCACGGTTTACTGGTTGAGGAAGTCCAGGATTAACCCATCCAGCCACAGATCTGATAGCACACCTATCCCTGAGGCTTTAATGTACTGTATGTGCAACTTAATATATGTATAATTCAAACAGAGAGAGTCAGTGTTGCTGAATCTAGTGGAAAGAGGCGTGTTTCTTGTCTGGATATAAATGCATTTGTCATTCATCTGAATCGGGATCTGAATCATTACTGTTTTCCCCGAGCACAATATTGCAAACGTGCAAACGAAAAAATAGACCAAGGCAGTAATATGCTGTCCTCCAAACCCCTGAACTTGTTTACCCAGCATCCCTTTCAGCAGAGAGCGAGCAGAGCACCACAGCAGCGACAGCGGAGAATCTTGATATGTGGACTGTCTGTGTTTGTTTGTCTCCCACCACCACCTCACAGGTTGCGCCCTCACACACAAACACACACTGCCCCTCGCTCTGTCTCATTCATGGTGTCTGTCTCGGTCTATCTATCTATCTGTCTATCTGCCCATCTATCTGTCTATCCGGATGTCATTCCATCCCTCACTCCCCTATTATCGCTGTTTCTTTCTCTGGCTCCTCTCCTGTCCAATTTGCCTCATTGCTTCTTTCTTCCATTTGCTCTTCTGCTGGCTCTCTTTGTCCCCATTACTCCCTCTCTGTCTTTTTTAATCCGCTCCCTCTTCCCCTCGTTATCCTTCCCTCTTCTTTTGTCTCTCCCTCAAGCGCCGTCTTGCACTTTGGTCTCCCATCTCACTCTTATTCACTGCTCCTTTTCTCACCCTCCCCCCCGCCCCGTCCGCCCCATGTGAAGTGTGACAGCAGTTCTATAGGAGAGGTATGATCGAGCACACAGAGGCATCCTTATTTACACTACAAAGCCCAGATTACAGATGCACCGACGCAACATGGCAACACTCTGACAGGAGTGTCTGCTACCACGACAACACGTCAGTGCCTGGCAACGCAGTCTTGCCATGGCAACAAGCTGGAACATCTACGTTCTCCGTATAAAAATAATATTTATGTCAGATCTGGCACAAGGTCGTTCTGCATACGCAGCCTTTTCACTAGTCACACTCTCAGAGGTCCTTAACTCAAGCCCTCTTGGTCTGCAGGGCTGCAGGTCCATGTTTCTCACCGCCTCATGCTTCATCAATCAATTACCGTCACAGCTTGGCCGCTGAGAGCTTACACCTGGTTACCTCAGAGCAATTCAGCCTGCGTTTAACCAGGCAGGCTGGACCCCAGTGGAGGTTGCAGCCTGGGAGGATTGGGGGAGTTGGATGTCACCTCTCTCCAATGTAAATCACTCTTGGAGGCTAGAGGATGCTCTGCCCCCGCAGATTCCGTCTAGCCGCAGTCAGCAGTGAGATAGTGTGTAGGACGTTTGTGAGATTGGGCTGCTAGCTCAGTTACAGCTTCGCTGGATTTAAGAGACAATGGCAGATTTTTGTAGTACACAAGGTTCTTTGAGTGTATGGAAAATTAGCAATAATGTTTCATAAAGTGCAAGACTTTCCAGACTGATAATACTGGAATGGAGGGCTAATGATAACACATCCAGCATCTGCTCATTTAGTTAAAACAAAGTCTGTGCACGTTGCATTTGGTTAAAGATTCTCTAAAGTGTTGGAGGGCAGGCAAAACTCCTTACTCATTTATCACACAACTTTGTCTTGTTTTATATGTGCTTGTTACCCATATGGTCATTTGAATGAAATAGACTCCAATTAGCATTCACATGACTATACTGAAATCCAAACAGTTACACAGTTTGAGAGCAAAAATGAGTAAAAATGACAATAAATGATTCTTGGCTGGCTGCAAAACCTCTCAAATGAATAACAGTCTCATATAAATACAGCTAATTAATGTTAGAACAACTGCTAGTCTGGATTGTTTGTTTGAGTTTCCGCCACGAGAGTGTTTGTCTGTCAGGTCCACTAGCGGCTGTGAAGACAACTATGTTCCTTGGTGGATCGATGTCTGGCGTAGCGAGTGGCTAGGTGATGTTGAAAAATTACCCCTGGACTGAGCTGTTTCGCGTGGTGATGGAAATCAGCCCTGATAAGCTGAAATGCACCTTTATTAGTCTGCAGCACTGACTGACGCAAGGTGACCGCGGGGGCCATGATAATGCATACAACACACACATGCAGTCCGTGGGTAGCCTTACAGTGCATATATGTGCATGTGTGCGTGAGCGAGCACCACATGTGTGTGTGTGGAAAGGAAATGACGGACCAGAGTAAACAGTGGAGCGAGAGCAGCTCTCGGAGGTGTCAGCACACACTGACCATCACAAGACGGGCTGCTCACGAGGCACCTGGCCCATCACTGCACATTACCCTGATCTTAGGAGAGGCAGAGAGGGAGACGGGCTGGAGGCGGAGCGGTGTGGAGGGCTAACTGGAGACAGGAATACAAATATAAAAGGCTCGAGAAGAACCTCATTTTCTGCTTAGTTGCTGAGTGGGAGGATCACACTGAGGAGAGGAAAAGCGATGAGATGACACCTGTCCACAGCTTAACATGAAAAGCGCTTAGCAAACATAACCAATTCATTAATCATGTTCAATATTTGCTATTTTCATTTCACAAAATTCATATCATTCCCTTGCAGTTTCTTTCATCTGTGGAACAACATTAATCCAGCGTGCCAATCAAACTGCAGGGAGCATAGAACCACATCAAAGCATGTCAGCCACCCCTTTAACAAGAGCAAGCCAGCAGGCAAATCACCCCTTTAAGGAGAGAGTCCCCAGGGGATGGTGTAATTCTCTCTCTCTCTCTCTCTCTCTCTCTCTCTCTCTCTCTCTCTCTCTTTCCCTCTCTCTCTCCCCTGTCTCTCATTTTCCTCTCTCACACACAGAAGCATGCACATTTGATCACACACACAACCTCAACAGAGAGTGGTGTGTAACGCACCCATTATTCATTTATCAGTTCAGCCCATTAAATCTCAACACACAAACAGAATAATCAATGTGACAGAGGAAAACACACACACACACACATATATACATGCATACAGTATGTGCATATACATTTACACTCACACATGCGCAAACACCCACACACAGTAGATCAAACAATAATAAAAAATCATATGTTTGCCACTTAATCCAATTTCACCATCGTCATGACAAACAATATCATCGTCCTCCTTCTGCGTCTTTCATGTGAACAGCTGCCAATATCGTCGGCATCCTCACTAACCTCCTCCTGCTCTTCATCATCATCATCATCATTATCATCAGGCTCAGACCCAACAATGTATCATTACAGTTTGTTCTTATTTTCAAAGTTATTTTCTTAGATGTGAATTGTGAATTGTAATTGAATTATTCTTTATTTGCAATCTGACTGTGAATGTATACAGTGGAGTACGTCATTTTGTGGCCTCAAAGTTAGAAAATAAACTTTTTTTGTGTATTGTTTATCATGTCGTCACTGTGTAGTGTTATTAACTTCAGGGATGGTTTTACGTTATTTGTGCATTGTGACTGTTATTGCCTATTTCTTTTAGTGTACCTCCATCTACTGTACCCATTGATATTTTTTCCTGGTTCACACTGTCTCAAAATACAAGGCTGGGTGCCAAAGGAGCAAAAGTAGTATCATCCTTCACAAGATAACCCAGGTGGCTACAATATTGTATGGCAAAGTCACATACACATTCTGTATCTGCTGGCTGCACTGCTTCACTGAAACCACATCACACTTATACTGGGTGGAATATTTAAACGTAGATATTTAATATATAATTAAAGATGCCAGTGTTTCATGGCTGCACCATTACATCAAATAGAAAATATCTAGATGTCTTATGCATAATTTTAGACACATTTCCCTGTAATTCGCCTGGACGTATTTGGTATCTTTCAAAACCCTTGGCGTCTTCATTAGAATTTAAAATAGAGTTCTGGGGGTTCGAACAAAGCTCGGCCGCACAGCGAACCCACCAATGGGACCAGTAGGGTTGAGCAAGTTTAAACATCCTAAATGTTTTTTTTTTGTTGTTTTTTTTTACATTGCTGCAAACCCAATTTCCCTCACAGGACAATGGAGACCAACCCTACTTGATAGTCATTATTATTATTAGGTTATTATTAGGTTATCACCACATTATTATGTCCCTCATCTCCATATCAACACAGATTCTGACCGTCCTAAGCATCTTGGCCTTGCCTTCCATCAGCATGTTTGCCGTCTCCTCCTCCGTAGTCTCCAGTGGAGGATTCCCTATCGGAGGCAGGGGAGCTGCAGGGCAGCACGTGTCCACAGGGGCGGATGTGAAGTGACAGAGGCTGCATGTATTTATAGGCGATCTGACTGAAGAAACGTGCTGCTCACTGTTCGAGCTATTTATAGAGCCTTTTACTGATGCCTGTGAGTGGAGTGGGGTGGAGGAGAGGAGATGGTCTTCAGGGGAATGACTTATGAGGCTCCCTTACCCCCCCACCCCCCCCCCCCCCACCCCCCCACCCACCCCACCCCTATTCTGTGCACGTCCCCTCCTTCGTCTCACCTCATCCTTCCATCCTCTTCCCATCGTCTTTCATCCTCTCTTTCCTTCTCAAACTCCATCCCTCATCCGCTCTCTTGTTCCTTCTCATCCCTCCTGCTGATCCCCTCTTGGTTGTGCTCTCTCCCTCCTCCTGTCTTCTCTCCCCTTTTCAATCTTCCCACCGAGCCTCTTTTCTCATTTCAACATCCATCTTCTCTTACCTCTCCTCCACTTGCTGCACCTCGACTTCTTCGCTCCCCGTTCTCCCCATCTATTTTCCTATCACTCTCCCTCCTTTAGCCCCATCCCTCTCTCTCTAACTCTTGGTTCCACTCATATGAAGGAGGCCCTCACACTCTCCATATGGCATGCAGAGAGTATCGAAAACTCTTGTCTAAACTCCTCAACAGCGGAAGCTCTAACTCATCGTCTGAAGTGGTCATCTTGCTGGCAAGTGATCCCACTAAATAAAGTGAAATAGCGGCAGTGACTTTTTAGTCTTAGAGGCTGAGAAGTTGGATAGTCAAGCAATCAAACAGTGACAGCCTTATCAAACCTCCCAACCTGCAAACTATGATCCCTTTCTCCTCTGTGAAGTCTCCACTCAATCATACTCCCACCCCTCCCGCCCCATATTCTCACTCCCACCCTGTCTGTTGTCTTCTCCTCAACACTCTGCCTCTCAGTCTGAAGCTATTGATTCGCTCTTGTGTGATCTGGTTTCTCCTTCTGTCTCTTTGTTTTAAAATAAGTCCAATGATGAGTGAAATGGCGCGTTCGTGTGCATGTCGAATTTACCCGTCTCCGTGCTGAGAAATTGTTCTCTCTGCTTGCTCGCCTTCATGTGCTTTTTGGTCAGAAATAAAAATAAATCTATTCATGTTTTTGCGACTGATTTATTACAGTGCTACCTTCGCTGACAAAAGCAATGAAAGGAAACACATAAGATGATTCATCAGAGTTTAAGTAAGCAAATATCTGGGCTATTATTCAGTTGTTAGAAGCAGGCAGCATCTGATTTTTAATTTACAAGTTCACACCTTCTTTGTGGCCTATCCCTCTGCTTTCTGTGCAGTGTTTTCAGCAGCCATGATGTAAAAGGAAGCAACGTGGCTACATGGAGAGCTGTTCAATTTCGTGTGTGTATGTGCGTGTTTATGTGGGTGCGCACGTGTCCTGAAAGTACTTGTGCTACAGGTGTTTGTCCATGTGAATGCATGCATACATACACACACAAAAACAACACAAGGACAGATACAGCAGGTGACAATGTAATATGTGACTCGATTTTTAGACTATTGTCTCAGTGTATTATTCTGCAGCACAGCCGCCATTCCTTGGGCTTAATGACACAATAGCGTGGAGGGGTCAATGTTGGCACGTGAGCCTTCTAGCTGCACAAACTCTCTGTCTGTCTCTTTCACACACACACACACACACACACATACGCACACACCTCTCCTCCCACGTCCTTCAGTGTGACAGCATGTTGTGATGCAGAGTGGCGTCTGCTTGTCAAGCTGACAGACTCACTGTGACAGCTTGGTCAGAGCGCTGCAGACATGGGAGAAAAACACTGATTTTATAACGCTGCAAACCACAACACAACAAACAGCCTGCAGGTCCAAGGCAGGAGCCATGCAGGGCTTAGTCCCATTCCTGTTCTTTAGCCGTCTGATGCTGCGTCATACTGATGGTGGAGCGGCGCCTTGTTCCCAAACTAGGCCTGGGTGATAGATTGATATTGTATCGATATCATGATACGAGACCAGATATCCCCTGGGATTTCGGATATTATAATATCCTAACATTTTTTTTCCTGGTTTTAAAGGCTGCATTACAACAAAAGGAGGCAATTTCCTGAACTTATTTGACTGTTCTGGCTGTTTTGCTATTTCGCAAAAATCTCTTGTGAGTAAATACACCAAGAGTCATCTCTAAAATACAGTCACAGTCAATATTGAGGTATTCCATCAAAGATATTGCAACATTTGATTTTGTCCATATCGCCCGGCCCTGTGCCAAACTGCCTCGAACATGTGGAAGGAGAATACACCATATTCAACCAGAGCCAAATGAAACTGGGTCACGGACGAGGAGAATAACATTTATGGATTCAGTGTAATAAAACTCACACATCACATGAGGGCAATGGGAGTCAAGGGAGTGTATTTAAATTTTGTTCAAATACTGAATGCATGATTCAAAGCACAGCGCAAGTGCAGGAGGTCTACGTGTCGCAATGTCTATAATCTTCATTACACCGTATCAGCTTTGTTCAGTGATAGGCAGTTAATTACGGGGATGTCATTACCACTCACATATCACACAAAATAACTGTCTTTCCATGCTAAGGATGGCTTTGAGGGAGGTTGTAATTGAAAACTTGAACAAAAACACGGTTCATACGATGCCACATCAGCCCAGTGCCTTCCCTGTGCTCTCAACACGGCTGAAGTGTGCAAGACCTGCAGTGTTGAACCTCAGCCAGTCCCCATCACCTCAGCTGTCACCCTGTCACTCTGCCTTCACTGCACCGTTACACAGCCGGCTGAGAAAGGGAGAAAGAGAAAGAGAAGGACGGAGTTGGAGACAGAGAGGGGAGGGGAGGGAGGGGCGGGCGTTTGGGGTGAGAGAGACGAAAAAGGAAAGGAGACGGAGAGTGAGACAGGGACCGAGAGGAAGAAAGGAAATCGAGAAGGAGGGAAAGCTTGCACTGCACGGGCAACATGTGAGAGACAGAGACACAGAGAGAGAGAGAGAGAGAGAGAGAGAGAGAGAGAGAGAGAGAGAGAGAGAGTAGAGTGTGAAACCAAAGAGATGAAGAAGACAGGAGGGATAGAGGGAACAGAGAGAGAGAGAGAGAGAGTGAGAGAGAGAGAGAGACGCTCAGGAACCGTGCAGCTGTGGGAGCGTATTAAACAATCACTTCTGTGTCATCGGCTGAACACACCGGCCGAGGACGTCGAACGTAGTAGAGCTGCTCAGCCGGCGCATAAACAACCAATCACTGACGTCAAATCCCGGCTTTGCTTTCTCATGGTTCTTCACCCACGGCGAGAGCTGACCACATTCAGCCCATTCACAAACACAGCCAAAAGGCCAGCTGATTAGTGCACTGAGATTCAACTCGACGATCAGCGGCTCAGAGCTCGCACAACAACCCAAAACAGCATGACTAAGGTTATTATATGACAAGATATTGGGGATATTGTCATGCCGGGACAAAGCCCTTAAACAAACCGGAGCAGTGGATCAACCGATCCGGCGCGCCACATGATAGATGAAAGGAGTAATGTGTGTAGTCTGCAGAGCCGCCTCAGTCTCTGGAGGAGCTGATTCACGAGCGGCTCTGTGTATTGACAGCAGGAGGAGCTGCTGGGGACAGCATCCCTTCAATGTCAATCACAGCAATGACATCGTCGCCCCAAAGGCAGCGGGCAGACGCTCTGGAAACAAAAGCAGCCAGCAAGCCTCTGCGCTAAGTGGCTCACATGCATGTGGCTCCGCAGCACACGCGAGACAGAAGGCAGACACGGACGTCCACATGCGAGCAACAATGCGAGCAACATGTGTGTTTGTGTGTGTATTTTGTGTACATAAATGCGTACACTCACACACACACGCAGACACAAACACGCAGACCTAGACAGAAACACAGGCACAGTCACATATTACTGTCAATAAATTACCGTGCAAAAGACAAAAATTTTGTTCTCTCTCACACACACACACACACACACACACACACACACACACACACACACACACACACACACACATATACACACAGTCACAGTATATCAATCTTAAATAAAAATGTTGCTGCTTCTGGCACACGCAAACAAAACTATCAAGCACATGAATACACACACACAAACATACACACAAACACAGATATAGCAGATAGTAGATATCGTCTAGGATTTTGTGTATCATGATATG